>NC_053028.1:574082920-574190541 GCF_003073215.2 Triticum urartu
ATACTGGCATCATTTTTGGTAGAGGTTTTCACCTTTATCAAAAATCATGAACATTTTCAAAGGGCATTTTGGGTTCATTGAAAATATTGTTTATTTGAACCTATTTGAATTCATTTAGTGCTAGGGTTTCAACATCCCCATTTCAAGTTTCTGAGAAATTTAAACATGATGCACACAAGAAGAGCTAGCCTAGTGCATACTAGAACTAGGGATGTGACATGATAGGTGCTTCGGTGCAATTGGTTTGATCGAAGATGAGGTTCGGCTGGTTTGTGTATGCTGGTCAGGGTGTCTTGTGTGTACATGTAGCTCACGACCTGATGTTGGTTCAGTTCATTGGCAAGTGGTTGTGTATCGCGGGCGTGCAACTCACCATCGTCAGGCTTGCTGTTTGTTTGGTGCTGGCAGGATCAACGCAACTGGACCCAGGACATACGACTTTGATTTATTTTTCATTTTGTTTTGAGTGGGTTTTATGTAAATTTATAGGGCTGTGTTTGATAAGTTTTAAAAATAATATTCAATAACAAACTTGGTGGTTCACTCCAGAGTTCTCCTCTGCTGGTCTGTTAAAAAGAACTTTGGTTTCAGGGTACACCCTGTGGCAGAGAACTTTGGTTTGCAGCTCACTTCGGTTTCCCCTAGCAGTTCACTTTGGTTTTACTTGCCTACGGCGCAATGCAGTTCGTTGCAGCTCACTCCAAAATGTTAAAATTTCAGGGTACACGGTGGTGGATAAAAAACAAAAACAAGCAAAAAAACATTGTGGTTCACTCGCCTTGTCCTAGTGGTCCACTCGCCTAGTCCTCGAAGCGCGGAAGAATTTCTAAAACTAAAAAGAAAACAAAAAATGATTGTGATTCATTTTGCAGTGCGTTTGGTCCTCGGATGTGGTTCACTTTTGAGAGCGATGTTGTTCACTTTCCCCCAACATGAAAATGCAAAAAAAATAGCGAAACAACAAGATGGTAATGCGGTTCACTTTGATATATATTGCGGCTCACTTGCCCTTCTCTTTGCGGTTCACTCTCGTTCATAAAAGAAAGTTAAAAAAAGACAACAAAAACAAAAACTCGTATGGGAAAATTTACGTCCCACAAAACAAAATCATGCAGTGCACTTGTCGGTCTGATGAAGTGCGGTTTTTAGTCCGGAAGCAGTGCGGATTTTTGTCTGATGCAGTACACACGACGATTTTGGGTCGCGAAAAAATAGTGTCTGCATTCCGTTAAAATCAAAAATGCTCTTAAACCATAAGGAATCAGAGAGAGTATTCTACATGAAAAAGTTGCGTCTCGTCAATATCTATCCAATGGCATATAATTTGAATCACTTCGACAAGCGGTTTGTAAAAATTTCGCGAAAAACGACCGCTGCCTCTCGTAGTCAGCCACACGATTTTCAAAATTAACTAAAAACCGAAAGGAATCTCAAAAACATTTCAACACATGAAAGTTGTGCCTCGTTGGTAGCTTTTCATCAGTATATTACACGCCTCGTTTCGACAAACGGTTAGAAAACTGGAGCGAAAACAGTACAAAAAATTTGAAAAAAATCAAAAAATAGAATTTCGTGATTAAGCAATTTGAAACTGTTCTTATACTGTAATGAATAAGAGAAAATAGTAGATATAAAAAAGTTGCACCTTGATGATATCTTTCCAACGGTGTATCATTTGCTTCATTCCGACAAGCGGTTTAGAAAAAGAACGCGAAAAAACACTCGCTGCCACTCGTCGCGTGCCGCACCTTTTCAAAACTGCTCTTAAACCGTGAACAATCTTGAGAACATTTCAACATAGCGAAGTTGCGTCTGATCCATGGATTTTCAATAGTATATTACACACCTCGTTTCGACAAACGGTTAAAAACTTAGAGCAAAAAAGGTATCGAAAAAATACCACGTACAGTCTTTTTGCGACGGGTGCACTCGCATCGGTACTACAGTGCTATTCCTTCAAAAAATGACGTGCACTTCCATTGAGCGTGCAATTCGGAAGTGTTAGCAGAATGCTGTATATATAGGGTAATCCTATTGTGAGCGTGAGTGTAGAATGGCTTATTCAACACCCCTAATAATGCTATATACAAAATCTAGTAAAAACATTGTATAAAATATATTAATTCTAAAAAATACTACCTAAGTTTGTAATTTACTTCATTTTTACAAAAATTACTATATTTTACATATTGTGTTACTATATTTTGTATGTCTCATTACTGGGGTGTAGAATAAGTTATTCTACACTCATGCTTATATACACACACACACTATTCTAATCCCAGAATTAGAATAACTATTTGGATCATGCATCAGCCCTATATAGGGCGCGATTGGATGTTTCCTGATATCCACCCGAACCTGCAGAGAGAAAAAAGGCCACGCCCACATCCACTCCTCCACCACCTCCTCCCCGATCCCCAACCTCCCCTCCCCGATCAAGTGACGTGGAGCGCTCGCTCCTCTCCACAACTGATGTTGTCCCCTGGTGCCGGCGCACCTCCCGTCGCCGACCACCCTAGCCCCATCGCCGCCGCCAGCCACCCGATGGGCCTTCCGTCACTGGCCGCTCAACCCGATCGCTGCCCCGACCCCAGCGCACCTCTCGCCGCCGGCCGCTCGGCCTCGTTTCCGCCCCGACCCCAGCACGCCTCCCACAGCTGGCCGCTCGGCCCCGTCGCTTCCCCGACCCCAGTGTGCCTCCCGCAGCCGGCCGGTCAGTCCCGTCGCCGCCCCCAACCCCAGCACGGCTCCCTCCGCTGACCGCTCAGTCCAGGCGCACCTTCCGCCACCGACCCACCCAGCCCCGATGAGCCCCGAGCCGCCGGACCTCTACCGGCCACCGCAACCGACGACCGCCGTCGCGCCCCAACAGTTGCCCCTGCTGCCGGACTTCCTCACCCCGCAACCCCCGCCATCCTCCTCTCCAAGCATCGGCCGTTGCCTGCCTCCCTCCCGACACTGCTTCCTGAACTTCCTACTACATACCAGTTTCCTTCATCGAGGCTCCTCCTGTCGATGGTGAGCATCCTTCTCCCATGCCTATATCGACTGAAATATGGTCCAAAAACAGAAAATCGCCATTTTGGGAGAAATTGCTTGCTACCTTAAACTGCTCCGTTCAATTATCCTCTCAACTTTTAATTACTTATTGTGCTTTTGGCAGTAATTAGTCAATTTGTTTTTGATTCGATGTATTTTTCCATTAGGAAACAGATTTGCTTTTTTACATTTAAATGTCTACATGCTCATTCTTATGCTCAAATATGCCACTGCCTTGGAGTATTTCTTTTTAGACCCATATTGATTCAGTTCAGAAAATCTCTTATATCATGCTACACTGAAGCATTTTTTGTCTTAGAAAGTATGCCTCCAACTGCTTTTGTTTATATGCCACAAAAGGAAATTAGTATGGCTGCACACGGTTGACTGTTTTTGACCATTTTCTGTAGTACTTAGCACTGCTGTAGTTCATCGCGTTGATTTTCAGCAGGCCAACTTGAGTAATGCAAGTGCAACTCATCTTCCACTGCCATGGCGAGTTGTCGTGCGTGTGCACACATCCTGAAAACATCTTACTTTCTGGTTGATATGGCGCCACTACATAATCAGTTGATTATTAGGTGTATCACCATTTCTGGAAAAAAAAGTAGCGGATGGATAGGCTCGATGTGTGTGTCCATCCGTCATCACACACACTCAAACGTCGACAGCATGTACATCACCATCGGTGAGCTAAAGCACATCGTAGCCATGGACATTTACCAAGGCAAGGTGACTGGGAGCTCTCTGCTTCCAAACAAATACCATTCGTTTGTACCAAGTGTTCTTGCACCCTTGCTTGGATCAAGCAAGAGCCCTACAAAGGGTAATCGAGCACCTTCTTGTTATGTTTCAGTTATTATTTTCGCACATAATTTTGATTCTAGATTAATACAATGGCACATTTTCTTCTTTTGAAATAATGTTTGCCCACACATGAACTAAATCATAGAACAACATGTATACCTTATTTTTGAAAATCATGTATGTTTATGGTATTTCAAACATGTTGTGGCTGGAGCCTTCCGTATTTTGTTTAGTAGCAGCAGCCTCCTACTATTTGGTGCTTTTTCTCTCATTTATGCTTAAAAGTTTGTGTCTCCAGGATCCTCCGTACCACTCTGCTGCTTGCTACCCACATGAACAGCGGCAGGAAGAAGTTCACCACATGGTAGGGGAGAAGGTCACACCTGAGGTGCAAGGGACGGTGTGCCTCCATTCGGAAGATGGTCTGAGTTCAGGAAGATGGTCGTCCTTCGTGAGAATCTGTGTTGCTAGGATGCGATGTTGCTTCTTGTAAGGCCACTTCTAGCCAATGTTGTCCCTGCTTGGGCATCCTCCTCTTCCTCGACATTGAACTTCTCTGTCCATCCAGCAAAAAATCTCTCTTCTATAGTTGTTGTGCATCTACTACAAAAAACATGCATTGGCCGTAGAAGTTTGGAAATAGTTGTAAAGGAACAACTATAGCTCACTCTATGCACATGTTGTCTTTGTAGAGGCATGGTTTTCATTTTGATTTTGAGATGGATATACGAGGTGTATGATGAAGGTCAAATAGTGAAGTGAAGTCAATTTGTACATGTGAAATTCAGGAAGGCATAAGAAGGGAATCAGACCGTTAGTTTATTTGGCCCCCATTTGTACATCATGTTGTCTACGATCTTGTTTTGTAATTTTTTCTGAAGTTTAATAGTATGAGTTGATGCAAAAAAATGTGTTTTTAGTATGTTGGTTTCGGTTAAAAAACTACAAAATACAGGGAAGCCCCGAGCAAGTTCAAAAACCACGACATAGATAAATCCAAAAAAGAAGAAAACAGGGCAGAAACATAATTGCGTCGCGAAAAACAAAAGAAGAAAACAAAGGCCCCACCAAGAAAAAAATTAACTCTGGAAGTTCAAATATAATTAATTAGAGAGTTCGAAGAAGATCAAAATAAAAAACGCAGTAGTTTGTTGTATACAAAAACCTCGAATTCTCCCTGTTTCTAGGAAAAATAGAAGTATGAAATGCAATATTAAAAAATGTGTTTGATGTTTATTTTTTAAACATCTCTACGAATAAAACTAAGAAGAATCTAAAAATACATAGAAGTTTAAAGTTTCAAAAATTTATATTTTTTTCCTCGTTGCTAAAGAATAAAACAAAGAAGTTCAAATTAAAAAAATGAACAACTGAAAAAGTTTAAATACATTTCCCCGTTTTTAAAAAACTAGAAGCTCAAACTAAAAGAACCAAGAGGTTCCAGCTAAAATAAAAAAATGGTTCGATGTTTATAAAAATGATTTTTTTCGTTTTTAAAAATAAAACCAAGAAGTTCAAATTAAAAAACCGAAGCAGATCGGCCTTAAAAGAAATGAAGTTTTAAATATCTAAAAGTCAAATTTGGAAGTTCAAAAAATTTGAACAAGAAGTTCAAATAAAAAAAGTACTTCAAAAAACTTTATAACAGACTTTCCCCGTTTATAAAAAAATCAAAGAAGTCCAAATTAAAAAAGAGGAGCATTTCAAAAAGATTTTATAAACACAGATTTCCCCCATTCTATAAAAACGAGAAGTTCAAATTAAAATAACGCTGCGGTTTCATTGTTTATATAAAAAACATTTCCCCATTACTAACCAACAAAACTAAGAAGTTCAAGTTTAAAAAATGGTGACGTCCGATGTCTATAAAAGATTCAGATTTTTCACATTATTACAAAATAAAACCAAGATGTTCAAAATTTTAAAACAAGGAAGTTCAAAAACTCGATTTTTCCTCGTTACTAAAGAATAAACCTAAGAAGTTCAAATTAAAATAATAGAGAACCTCAAAGTTTGTAAAAACCTCACATTCTCATTACTAAATAGTAAAACTAATAAGTTTGAATTAAAGTAAGGGAACAACTAAAAATGTTTTTAAAAGATTTTCCCCTCTTTTAAAAATCTGGATTTTCCCCAATACTAAAGATTAAACCAAGAAGTTCAATTTTAAAAAAAATTGAGTAATTCGATGTACATTAAAAACTCAGTTTTTCTCGTTACTGGAGAATAAAACCTGGAAGTTCAATTTGAAAACATGGAGAAGTTCGAGGTTTAATTAAAAAATCGATTTTTGGTTACTAAAGAATAAAATCAATAAGTTCAATTCAAAATAACGAAGAAGTTTGATGTTTCTAACAAAACTAAAATTTTCATATTTCTAAATATACATAAAAGAAATACAAATAAAAAAGTTAGAGCGGTTCGATATATGTAAGAAAATTAGAGTTTTTCATAACTAAAGCAAAACAGAGAGAAGTTCAAACTAATAACTGCTGGAAGTTCACGTACTGCAGGGTGTGCATTTCGTATGAGAAAAAAGAATAAAAAGATAAAGTCTAAAAAAGTTGTTGAAAGAAGGTCAAGTGCTCTGTCCGGAGAAGTTGAAAAATTCTTGCGAGAGATGTTCACCTTGTATTTACATGTTCAAGAAATACCAAAAAGAAATTATTTCTTTGCGTTTTAAAATAATTCTCTCATTCCACAAAGAAGTTCAGTTATTATTTGGAAGCAATTTGATTTCAAAAATAAAATAAAAAATCAAATTACAAAAATGGAAAACATTCATGTATTACATGGTGTGTGTTTAATATGAGAAAAATGAATTAAAAGACAAGGTCAATTTTTGTTGTTGTTATAAGTTCAAGTCCTCCGTCGGAGAAACTTAAAAAATTTATTGTGAGAGAGATTTGTACAAAAGTAATATCATTTGTGTAACACTCACGAATGGATGAGAAAATTAGAAACGAAAATACGTCACAGAAGTTCGGCATGAAAATAGCAGGAAGTTCAACAACTACATTTAATGAATTTCAGATGAAAAACTTCTAAATCCGCCGCGAGTATGAAAAATGATCAACACGGAAAAGTTGTGTGTTTACAAGAGCTTTCCATCGGTATATCACTTGCTCAATTCCGGTGAGTGGATGGAGAGCTACGGGCAAAAAAAGTACGTGAAAATAGAGTGAAGTTCAAGTAAACATGCCGAGAAGTTCAGGTTCTTTACGTGGTGCATTTTCGAAGAATCTTTTTTGCGATAGAGACAGAACGAATGATCTCGCCATTTTCGAAATTACTTTAAAACGGCTAGGAATTAGAGAAAACCATCAACATGAAAAAGTTTCGCATTTTCCTTAGCTTTTCAACGGTATATTATTTGCCCCATTCCAATAAAGTTTGTAGAAATTACAGCGAAAATACGTTTTTAGCCATTTTAAAAATTGACTTAAAACAGTAAGGAATTGGGAGAAACACTATATACCAAAAAGTTTTGCATTACCTCAAGCTTTCCAACACCATATCATTTGCTACACTTGGACGTACGGTTAAACAATTAGCTCAAAAATACGAACTCGGTGCAACTTGGACCGTTTTCTAAATTACTTTTAAACCGTTCAAAAATAGAAAAACTTTAAACATGAAAAAGTAGCGCATTTTCATAATCTTTCCAACGCCGTATTATTTTCCTCAATTAGATTAGCCGTTTAAAAATGAAATCGAAAATACGAACTCGGCTGTTAGGTTTGCGAAATTTTGTGATTTTTGAAATTACTCTTTAACCATAAGGAATTAGAGAAAACTTTCAACATGTGGAAGGAGCGGATTTACACCAGATTTCCAACGCCATATTATTTGCCTCATTCCGATAAACAATTTAGAAATGCGATCGAAAATACGATTCACGTTTTTTGTATGATCAAAAACGGTTTTCGAAACTGCTCTTAAACCGCTTACATTTTGCCAAAAATTCAATTTGGGTCATGAGACTGGTGTCCATAGCTTTCCAACGGTATATCACAAGCCCCATTTGAGCAATGTTGCCGGAAGTTCAACCTAGCACTGGGAGAAGTTCAGGTCGAACAACTCAGGCAGTAAAATGCAAAAAACACAATTTCATCACAACCCGAGAGCAAAATCCGCCAACGAGCGAGATTCCTATTTAAAACGGGTATTTAGTTGCTAAAAAATATTTCTAGATTACACTAGCATTATATAGAACACAACTAACCAGAATAAATCGCGCGGGGAGACACGGTTGCGAAGATAGCCCGAAGGTCGGGCTCGTACAAAGGGAAGTTCAGGCGCGTTACTCAGGCAGTTCAGGTTGTGATCAGAATATTATTCTGATCCCGTGATCAGAATAGTGTTTATGTATATATTGTAATAACACCCCTTAAGACCTTATTCTAATAACACATATCCTTCTTCTGCTAACACCAAACAAACTGCGTCGCGGATAAAGTGAACCGTAGACAAAACCTGGAGGAACCCACCCCACCTTCTTCCTCGCACCCCTACACCGTCGGCGCATCCCATGGCATGACCTCCCTCCTCCCACCTTCTTCCCCGCACGCGAACCACCTCCCGGCCCCGCTTCGCCCCCACGCCCCACCACCCACGCCGCGCGCCCATTCCCCTCGGCGCCCTGGATCCTCCCGCACTCCGAGATCCGCGGGCCTCCTGGCACCACCACCCACCCACACCGCCGCGCCGGCCTTGAGAACTCCCCTGGCTCTTTTCCTCCCCGGCCGGTCGAGCACAACCGATTTCCCCAACCGGATCCGGCGAAATCCTTCTCCACCTCCCTCCTCCCGCGCCTGCCCCGGCCTCCCGCCGCCGTGCCGCCCCGCCGCCTAGCTTCCTTCTTCGCGCTAGCGTGCCCCTGGGGCTCCTTCCTCTCACCGCCGCAGGGCCACTGGCTCCTTTCTTCCCCGCGCCACACTTCCTCCCAGCGCCGGAGCTCCTCCCAGCCGCAACATGACCCCGCACGCCTCTGCGCCGCCCAGACGACGAATCCAGCCCCACTGCGCCGCCCAGCCGACGGATCCGGCCGCCGCCGGTCCATAGTGCCGTCCCAGCGACTGCCTCGACCACTCTACCCCCGATCTTGCTTGCTCCCCTCGGCAGTCATCTTCCTCGTCAGCGCCGCCGACTCTGTACCTCGGCCTTGGATCTGATGCTGATGGTGTTCTCTGGGAATTAGCCTCCAACAGAAAGCACCAACTTCCTCGACGAACAGAGGTAGAGTCCGACTTCCCTTCCCGACCCAAGATTCCTCTTTGCTGATTCACGCAGGCCTCTCATCAGCTGCAATTCGGTTTGGGCAGGCGTGTGGCAAGCAAAAACATCAGCGTGGAGTTCAGTCTGTGAAGAGCCATTGCATCAATTTTTTTAGATTGCTGCCTGAGCTCACAATTTTTGTGTGTATTTTTATGTACTTTTGTTGTTGATTTTGGTCATGCAGTCCACCGCGTGAGTGTAAGCAACACACCCGTCGTCACCGTGCAGTCCCTGGGCTTGGAGCTCACAATTTTCTTTGTGTATTTTCTAGTTTTTTTTGCTGTTGATTTTGGTCATGCATCCCACTACATGAGTGTAAGCAGCACAACCATTAGCACCGTGCAGTCCAATGTGAGGGTGGAAGCAGCCATGTGCATGATGCGAGCCTTTCATGCGGTGTGGACATGCAGTTCGCCGGCACGACACCCTAGAACAGTAGCCGCCCATGCGCAGTTCAGAAGAGCTTCTTTTGCTCTTTTTTCTATAGATTTCTAACAAAATATCTTTCCAACAGCATATCATTTGAATCATTTTGGCAACCAGTTTGTAAAAAAATCGCGAAAAACGGCCGCTGCCACTCGTCGTCCGCCGCATGATTTTCAAAATTAACTTAAAACTGTAAGGAATCTCAAAACAATTTCTACATATGAAAGTTGCGCCTTGTCTGTAGCTTTCGAACGACGTATTACACGCCTCGTTTTGACAAACGGTTCAAAAACTAGAGCAAAAACAGTACCAAAAATTGCAAAAATTAAAAAAAACAGAATTCCGCGATTTAGTAAATTCGACACTGCTCTTAAACCGTAATGAATTAGAGAAAATAATAGATATGAAAAAGATGCGCCTCGATGATATCTTTCCAACGGCGTATCATTTACCTTATTCCGATCAGTGGTTTAGAAAAAATCATGAAAATACGCTCGCTGCCACTCGTCATCTGCCGCACCATTTTTTAAACTGCTCTTAAACCGAGAGGAATCTCGAAAAGTGTTCAACATGGCGAAGTTGCGCATAATGAATAGCTTTTCAACGGTATATTATACGCCTTGTTCCGATAAACGGTTAAAAAATTAGAGCGAAAACAGTACCAGAAAAACACTACGCGTAGTTTTTTTCGACACGAAGTTCACTCGTGTGAGTACTGCAGCACACTTGGTTCAAACAATGACGTGCACTTGCATTGAGCGTGCAGTGCGAAAGTGTTATCAAAATAACTATTCTGATAATATTATCAGAATCTACATAAACACTATTCTGATCACGGGATCGGAATAATATTCTGATCACAACCTGACCTGCCCCGCTAGTAGTACGTTGAACTTCCCTGTGAACTCGGTTGAACTTCCGCCAACATTGCCGAAACGGGGCTTGCGATATACCGTTGGAAAGCTATGGACACCAGTATCATGACCCAACTTAATTTTTTGACAAAATGTAAGCGGTTTAAGAGCAGTTTTGAAAACTGTTTTTTCTTCGCACAAAAAACGTGAATCGTATTTTTAATCGCATTTCTAAACCGTTTATCGGAATGAGGCATATAATATGGCGTTGGAAAGCTGCTGCAAAACCGCTCCTTCCACATGTTGAAAGTTTTCTCTAATTCCCTATGGTTAAACAGTAATTTGAAAAAACGTAAAATTTTGTAAACCGAACAGCTGAGTTCATTTTTTCGATGTCATTTCTAAACGGCTAATCCAATGGAGGCATATGATATGGTGTTGGAAAGCTTATGAAAATGCGCTACTTTTTCATCTTGAAAGTTTGTTTCTAATTTTGAATGGTTTAAAAGTAATTTAGAAAATGGCCCAAGTCCTACCGAGTTCGTATTTTTGAGGTAATTTTTTAACCATGCGTCCGAATGCAGCAAATGATATGGCATTGGAAAGCTTGAACAAATGTGAAACTTTTTGGTATGTATTGTTTCTCTAAATTCTTTACGGTTTTAAGTCAGTTTCAAAAATGGCGAAAAACATATTTTTGCCGTAATTTCTACAAACTTTATCGGAATTGGGCAAATAATATACCGCTGAAAAGCTACGGAAAATGTGAAACTTTGGCATGTTGATGGTTTTCTCTGATTCCTAGCCGTTTTCAAGTAATTCCAAAAACGGCGGGATCATTCGTTCTGCCTCTATCGCGAAACAGATTCTTTGAAAATGCACCGCGTGAAGAACCTGAACTTCTCAGCGCGTGTACCTGAACTTCACTCTGTTTTTCACATGATTTTTTTGCTCATAGATCTTCATCCACTGCTCGTAGCTCTCCATCCCACTCACGGGAATTGAGCGGGTGATATACCGATGGAAAGCTGCTGTAAACACGCAACTTTCCCGTGTTGATCATTTTTTCATACTCGCGACGATTTTAAAAGTTTTTCATCTGAAATTCATTCAGCGTAGTAGGTGAACTTCCTGTTGTTTTCACATTGAACTTCTGTGACGTATGTTCGTTTGTAATTTTCTCATCCATTAGTCAGTGTTACACAAATAATATTCCTTTTGTACAAACGTCTCTCACAATAATTTTTTTAACTTTCTTCGACCGAGGACTTGAACTTACACAAATGATATTCCTGTCATTTTGAGGTAAATTAGAAAATGGCGAGATCATGATTTCTGCGTTCATCGTGAACGGAAATGCACTGTGTGAAGTAGTTGAACTTCCGGGGCATGTCTGTTTGAACTTCACTCTGTTTTTGACGTGTTGTTTTTTGCACTGCGTGAAGTAGTTGAACTTCTGGGGCATGTCTGTTTGAACTTCACGTTGTTTCACTTTATTGTATTTTTCTTATATGAAACACACACCATGTAGTACGTGAACTTCCGCTTGTTATCACGTTGAACTTCTCTCTGCTTTGAGAGAGTTATTTTAAAACACAAAAAACAACATATTTTTTATGTATTTTGGACATCTAAATACACGGTGAACCTCTCTCACAAGATTTTTTTAACTTTTCCACATCGAACACTTGAACTTCTAGCAACCATTTTTTCGTTTATGAGATTGTTTTTAAAAGTGCAAAAAATGGTGTTCTGTTTTTTATTTTTTGAACAGGTAAATCCTAGGTTTTAATAAACTCTGAACTTCTCTGTTATTTCAATTTTAACTTCACCTTTTCATATTTTTGAGTAAAGAATCGTATTCCATTTTTATACAGAAAAATCAAACATGGAAATACAAGATGAACCTCTCTCGCAAGAATTTTTGAACTTCTCTGGACAGAGCAGTTGAACTTCTTTCAACAAACATTTTAAGCTTTTTTCTATACTTTTTTTCTCACCCGAAATGCATTCCTTGGAGTACTTGAACTTCTCTGTTATTTTAATTTGAACTTCTTAGTTTTATTCTTTAGTAACAAGGAAAATCGAGTTTTTTGAACTTCTCTGTTTTAAAATTTTGAACTTCTTGGTTTTACGTTTTAATAATATGAAAAGTCTGATTTTTTATTAGACATCGAACTTCACCATTTTTAAAATTTGAACTTCTTAGTTTTATTGGTTAGTAAAGGGTAAAATGTTTTTTATATATAAACAATGATACCGCGTCGTTATTTTAATTTGAACTTCTAGTTTTTATAGAATGGGGAAAATCAGTTTTTTATACAATCCTTAGAAATGCTCCTCTTTTTAATTTGAAGTTCTATGTTTTTCTATAAACGGGGAAATCCGTTATAAAGATTTTTGACCTACTTTTTTTTGAACTTCTTGCTCAAATTTTTTGAACTTCCAAATTTGTCTTTTAGATATTAAAAACTTCATTTTTTTAACATTGACCTACTTCGGTTTTTAAATTTAAACTTCTTATAGAATTTAGTCGTGAGATTTTATGCACTTTTTGCTTTTCAGTGAACTGGCCTAGGCGGTCCTTTTTTCATTTGATCATTTTTCTTCTGTATGTGGTACACGTGAACTTCGTAATTTCTTAAACATGAACTTCGTGTGCTATTAATTTTTTTTCATGAAACTCCATAGTTTTTATTCTTTGAATTCCATGATTTTTTTGTTTACATTTTAGTTTACATTCATGAAAATTTGAAAAAAATTTAACCATCAAACTGCTCTTTTTTTTAGATTTGAACTTCTAGGTTTTTTAATGGATAAAATCCCCTTTTTATAAATGTGTGTGTTTGTGCACGTGTGCGCATAGCCATAAAAGATGATTTGTTTTTGAGTTGGTGGTGGTGTTTTTCTGGTGGCGGTTTTTGTTTCATGTTCTCTCCAATTTTTAGAATGTATGCTTTCACTTGGAAAAATTTAATTGCACCATTTTCACTATGTATGGACTTATGCTATTTTTATATTTGAACTTCTCACGTGAACTTTTAAGAGAGAGAGAGTTATTGAAAATTTTCTTTCTCATGTTTAGCTGAAATCAAAAACAACAAAATCACTCAGCTCATAGTTTGCTTTTTCTTATTTGTACATCTTGCATGCATTTTTTAAAATAGGACTCAATTTGCAAACATATTTCATTATTTTTGTCCAAGTTTTCTACAGAACACCACAATCATCTGCCCAAAGCATGTCAGGTAACGTTTTTAATGAAGAGAAGTCATTTTTTCTATATCTGAATGTCATGCAATTTCATATATGAACTTCCACGGTTGTGTTTTTCCTAAACTTTTTAAGTTGTAAACACTGTGGCTTGAGCATATGCATTTTTGCAATAATCTAAAGGTCGGGTGGTACAATAGAGCAATCACTATGTTATCTGAAGTTCAAATACCTGACATACTGAAGGTTTAACTTCATAGCCATGGGGAGCAGGAAAGTTAGTGGGAGGCAAAGAAATCACCAAGGCTTGGGTATTACAGGGAGGAAAAAGATCAATTTTTCTGGAAAAAAATTGACCATCAGACGAGAAGGAGGAGGAAGTGGGGAGAAGAGAGAAGGAGGAAGATGAAGTGGATAAGCATTAGGAAGATGGTCGGGGCAGGGTGGGGATGGGGCTGTGGAGGAGTAGGAAGGCGCGTAGGAGCAGAGGCAGACTGTGCCGGTGGGGAGGGAAGGTCACGGAGGAGTAGAGGGAAGGTCACGCCGGACGGGAGGGGAGATCGCACCAGAGCAGTGGAAAGGTCACGCCGTTGGGGAGGTTAGGGCGGGGCGGAGGGCGCCCAACCGACGTGTGGTGGTGACAGATCTGGGCACGCGTCGGTGGTTGGCGGGGAGCTGGCCGACGCATGGTGGCGATGGATCCGGGCAGGCACCGGTGGTTGGGGAGGAGGAGTCGCCGGTGGTTGGCGATGCCGATTGTGGCAGGGTGGGGACGACGGCATGGGTGGCTGGGTTAAGGAGGCGTGGTGGGTGGTTGGGTCACGACGGCCGATGACGTAGGTGGATGGATCCGCGCGGGAGCGGCGAGATCTCACACGGTGCTCGATCCACGCGATGGCGGCGACGGAAGTCCAGGACGGCGCCGGGGAAGAAGGAAGGGGAGGAGGGGGAGGCCGGGTGGGATCGGAGTGTAGGGGAGCCGGGGTAGGATCGGGGTGTGGGGGGAGGTGGGGCGGCCATGGCGTGGGGAGGCTGGTGGGCCGGTCGGGGTACGTTTCTTTTTCAGATCTCGGGAACACCCTCGCGCGCTCTATATAGGGGCTGACGTGATCAGAATAACTATTCTAATCCCAGGATTAGAATGGATTAGAATAGTGCCACTCTCTCTCTCTCTATATATATATATATATTCTAAGCGTGAGTGTAGAATAGCTTATTCTACACCCCTAGTAACGCTATATACAAAATGTAGTAAAACGGTGTATAAAATATAGTAATTAGGAAAATATATATTTTACTACCTAAGTTTGGAATTTACTTCTTTTTTAAAAAAAAATTACTATATTTTACATACTGTGTTACTATATTTTGTATGTACCGTTACTGGGGTGTAGAATAAGCTATTCTACACCCAGGCTTAGTTTAGCGTTACTATATATAGGTGCACATGGTAGTATCTGAGACATATGGAGTAACTACCACCGGATGATATGATGTATTTTCCCTATACAGGTCCTACCAGCTAGTGGTAGTTACCCCACATGTCTCATATACTACCATGTGGTACTATATATACTATTTTATTAGTCTAAGTATGTTTATATACTATATCTAAGATATTTCAACACAAGTTACATGAAAAAATTGCATATGAGCTCATAGTTTTTGTTATATTTATGAAATACGTATATATTTGTACGTAAAAAAGAGTATGCTTAAAATATGGTACATACTACCTAAAAAGTAGTAGATATACTACATAAACATTGTTATATACTACATACTATACGTACATACTCTCGGTTTTGACAGATACAACATACAACATACCAAACGCAAGTGGTGGTTGATAAAATTTGTCATATATAAAAAGGAAACACAAGATAATAACTAAAAACTGTTTAAAGTGCTACAGGAAAATAAAATATAAGAGGAAAAGAACAAAACCGGTCAAAACCTTCCCATGCCGACGGCCACAAAATACTTGGTTACTGTGGGCTACCCCACATGCACTCTCTTATGCACTCCACAAGGGGTGGCCTCACATTGTGTGCCTATTTGCAACATTGAGCGGCAAATAGGAGAGCTTGCATGATCTGACATGGGGAGTTTCCTTCTCTCTGCATGTCGCGACATATTGTCACTATAATGCATGCTCCCTAGCAATATGGGCCGTCTCATTCCTACTAATCTTTCTTACATTGATGCGAGATTTCTACCATCTCCTGCGGGTATTCTGCTAGTTGCTTCCCATTTTCTGCTGGGTTGCTTCTTGTGCATGGATGAAAATGTGCATCACTCCCTAATAAATTTTTAACGATTGTGAATGACATTTTTACGAGGGAGTGAACAATATAGCACATTTTGTAAAGAGTTGCAAGAGGGCGTCAAACGTGCTAGAATTCATACATATCGATGTGTGTGGACCAATGAGCACGACTAATAGAAGGGGTTACCATTACTTTGTGACTTTCACCAATGACTTGAGTAGATATGGATTGATGACCCACAAGTAGAGGGGATCTATCGTAGTCCTTTCGATAAGTAAGAGTGTCGAACCCAACGAGGAGCAAAAGGAAATGACAAGTGGTTTTTAGTAAGGTATTGTCTGCGAGCACTGAAATTATCGGTAACAGATAGTTTTGTGATAAGGTAATTTGTAATAGGTAACAAGTAATAAAAGTAAACAAGGTGCACCAAGGTGGCCCAATCCTTTTTGTAGTAAAGGACAAGCCTGGACAAACTCTTATATAAAGGAAAGCGCTCCCGAGGACACATGGAAATTATCGTCAAGCTAGTTTTCATCATGCTCATATGATCCACGTTCGTTACTTTGATAATTTGATATGTGGGTGGACTGGTGCTTGGGTACTGTCCTTACTTGGACAAGCATCCCACTTATGATTAACCCCTCTAGCAAGCATCCGCAACTACAAAAGAAGTATTAAGGTAAACCTAACCATAGCATGAAACATGTGGATCCAAATCAGCCCCTTACGAAGCAATGCATAAACTAGGGTTTAAGCTTCTATCACTCTAGCAACCCATCATCTACTTATTACTTCCCAATGCCTTCCCCTAGGCCCAAACAATGGTGAAGTTTCATGTAGTCGAAGTTCACATGACACCACTAGAGGAGAGACAACATACATCTCATCAAAATATCGAACAAATACCAAATTCACATGACTACTTATAGCAAGACTTCTCCCATGTCGTCAGGTACAAACATAACTACTCACAAATTGTATTCATGTTCATAATCAGAGGGGTATTAATATGCATAATGGATATGAACATATGATCTTTCACCGAATAAACCAACTAGCATCAACTACAAGGAGTAATCAATGCTACTAGCAGCCCACAGGTACCAATCTGAGGTTTTAAGACAAAGATCGGATACAAGAGATGAACTAGGGTTTGAGAGGATATGGTGCTGGTGAAGATGTTGAGAGAGATTGACCCCCTCCCGATGAGAGGATCGATGGTGATGACTGCTACCTCTTGAGCATGCGTTGTTTTTCCCTTGAAGAGGAAAGGGTGATGCAGCAAAGTAGTGTAAGTATTTCCCTCAGTTTTTGAGAACCAAGGTATTAATCCAGTAGGAGACTACACGCAAATCGCCTAGTACCCACACAAACAAAGAAGAACCTTGCAACCAACATGATAAACGGTTTATCAATCCCTTCACTGCCACTTGCAAAAGTGAGATTTGATAAAGATAATAAGATAAATATTTTTGGTATTTTTGTTGTATAGATTGGAAAATAAAGATTGCAAAATAAATAGTAAACTAGAATTGTATATCGGAAACTTATTTGATGTAAAGTAGACCCGGGGGCCATAGGTTTCACTAGTGGCTTCTCTCAAGATAGCATATATTATGATAGGTGAACAAATTACTGTCGAGCAATTGATAGAAAAGCACATAGTTATGAGATATCTAGGCATGATCATAAACATATGCATCACGTCCGTGTCAAGTAGACCGAAACGATTCTGCATCTACTACTATTACTACACACATCGACCGCTATCCAGCATGCATTGTGGCACCTCGATCCGCATGGAGCAGGGGGCCTTCGCACGTCAGCCCAGGATTACGCCTGATGCACGACAGGTCCATGATACAGCATTCCAGGTACAATAATATTCATCAAATACATGTGTATAAGATTACATCATTGATGAATACAATTATATGGCATAGCCCTAAGGCTATTAAATGGCAGCGGAAGTCTATTTAAATGGCGACATAAGTCTTGTTTTGGCAGCATTTCACTTAGGCTGGGCTCCACAACTCACTGGACTGGCAAGATTACGGCCTAGCACGACGGAACAAGCAAAAAAGTTGGGTACGACCTACAAAACTGGCATGACTTGCCTGGTCAGTACATTGAATGTACTTGCAAGACAACCAAATACATGGCATCCAAATAAACAGATGACAAAGCAAGAACCAAGCATATGCAACAGTCTACTTTAACACAACGTCTAAGCACGACAATGATATTAACTAGAATCATAAATGAAACTAAGTATCAACATCATAGCATCTACTAGCATGGCATATCAAATTTACTCCTACCATATCAACAGCAAAGCATAGCATATCAAAATATGGCATGGCATCATGAAACTATGCTTAAAATAAACTACTAGTTACCTCCCGTGAAGGCATGATGTATTAACGTTATGCAACATCACTTACTCTGCCATGGCTCCTCGGAGCACACACATGACTTACCGAGACCTCGTCTCGGGGTCATATCAACACCTCATCGTGACTTCTCACAATTATCTCATAGTCCAAGTCATCACATGATTTACCACATTTTAATTATCCTCCATTTCAACCAAGATCCGATAGTGTGACCTACTACGAACTTTTGCCCATGACCAAGGACACGGCTATCGATAGATTGAATACACTCTCTGCAGAGGTAGCGCACTTTACCCACACCACGGAACCCTGGCCTCGCACTCCCATACGTGCGGACCACGGTGTTCCGACAAAACCGAGCTACTGCCATGACACTCTCCCGACCACTCCGACCAACACCCCCTTGGGGTTCAATCCTGGGTGGCCCCGTGTCTACCAAAGACACCAACGGCCACCGTCGTGGCAAAACGGTCCCATACGGGGACAATGTACCATAAAACAAAAACGAGCACACAAGTTTATGTCCGCCTACCTGATCAGGGTAGCGCATACCCATAACCTTCCCTCGCGGGAGGCACCGGCGAGAGGCATGACAATAGACCCAGCCAGGACCTTCCCATAAGGTAAATGTGGTTGCACGGGAGAAAGCTCGACTTGGGTGGCACTATGATATCCCAGTGATGACGGAGGAGGTTTGTTATTAAGTCATATTATTAACTTCTCCATCATCAATCATCATGTGAGCATTATTAACAAGAATGCAATAACTAACATGCAACATACGGATGCAGTAACAAAACATCAATCATTTCAAAAGAACAGTGATAGCATGCGAAACATGGCAATACCAAGTACAAGCAAACTTATCAGTGCAACATAATTATCATAACATCGATACTACTAACATGAAACTAAACTAGACAGAGGCATGATATTATTAGTAACAACAGTAAACTAGCATGTCAACCTATTTGATGAACGCATAAGCATGCAAGACAGATAGCAAAACATATAGCACGACTAAAATAATAGCAGACGGAATAGACAAGAAACTACTGCAACTAAACACACACACACGAGGTGCAAGCAAAGTCAACATGCAAGTTTGGGGCTCATGATAAGAGGTTGGCTTGCCTGGGGTTGAGAAATACTCCGGAAAAAGTGCGGAACGATCGTGGAAAGATTTGCCAGAAATAGTTCTCTCTCGGAGGGGGCTTTTTACGAGCAAGGTCAAAGTGGTCATTTTCACTATGTGAAAACATAATGAAAATGATACCAACAGAAAGAGTTCGACGAGACGAAGACGTGAGCATTGGTTTCACCTCAATCGGAGTTACGGTTGCGGAGTTATGAAGTGATGAAAATCAGGGAATTCTCTGCAAAAAGAATATTCACAGACGGGTCCCTGAGTGGATAAGATAGAGGCGCAAAATTAGAAATACGCTTTCTGATAAAGAAAACGCATTCTGGGCTGAAACAGAGGGGAATACGCTTTCAATGAACGAAAATGTACTTTGAGCTGAAGCAGAGAGAAAATATGCTTTCGTTGATGAAAGCATGCACGGGCAGAAGCTGTGTCCACTTATCCACGTCAGCAGGGCGCTGGGCCACTAACGCGTGGGGCCTGGGCGCAGGGGAAGGGGGTCGGGCGCTCGTCTTCTTCCTCGCTCTGTTCCTCGCGTGGAACAGAGGACGACCAGGCGAGGCAGTGGCGAGCTTCAGGCGAGGGGGCCGGCCGACTCCGGTCGTCTCCGGCCGTGGCGCGGACACCGGCGAGCTCGGCGTGGCCCGCCGCATCCATTCATAGGAATGGCGGCTGCCGGGGAGGCGCGGGGAGGATATGGCCACCGGAAAGGAGAGCGACCGCTGCGGCACTGGATCTTGGGGGCGGCGGCTTTAGGTACTCCGGCGACGAGGTGAGGGGCTGGGGAGGATCACCGAAGCACGGGGAAGATGTGGGTGCGGTCAGGGAGTGGAGGGGTGGCTCTGGTCGCTTCAATTTAGGAGGACCGGGGCGGCGGCCATGAAGGCAATGGGGGGCGAGGAGAGGCTCGGGAGCTTGGGGGAGAGGCTTGGGAGGGGTTGAGGACCGCGATGAAGCTCCAGGCATGCTTAAGTAGCCGCGGGGAGAGCTCTAGAGGGAGGGGAGAGGCGACACGCAGCATGGCTACGTGTCCGAGTGTCGGCGACGCGCACATGCGGCCAAGGGTCACGGGGAGCGGCGGGAAGGCGACGAGGGGGACGCGGACGAGTGCCAAGGGGTCACGGAGACGAGGGACGCTCGCGGACGAGAGGTATAAGGGGACAAGAGGTGAGGAAACGACGGTGCATGGACGCGTACTATGTTTGGCGACGGTGACGACTCAACGAGGAAGAAAACGAAGGGGGAAACGGGTCAAGGCGCACGGCGACGATGAGGCTGAGTTGTGTGATATGACTGGACAAACTAGAACAGGTCGGAGCAAGGGTGCCGACGAGAACAGTGGCTAGACCACCGACTTGGCCTGCATTGCCCCGTGGTCACCGCGCGCACTGGTGCAAACGGCGCGCTCCGAGCGGCCAAATCATGTCTGGGAAGTGGACCTTGCTACCCTTATTTCAAAGGCGGTACAACTTGGTCCAGGGCCAAAGAAGGGATCTGCAGGTTGATCCAAAACATTGCTACAGCAAGGTGTTTGTGCTGCGGGGAGACAAGCACAGGAAGAGGCAGATGCTGAGCTTTGGTATGGTGTGATCATACACTAAGATGATCACTTGTGCAAATTATTAGCTCATAAGGATGAATAAAAATGATAGTTGATGTAGAATGCACCACCATGGACAGAATTAGAGATTAGGATGATGCACTGACATAGTTGATTATATAGAGCCGGAATTATGCATGGCCCAATTATTTGATGATATGAAGAGGCCCAAAGAGTTTCATGCCATTTGGATGAACCAAAATAGCACTTGCTTCACAAAACATCTCTTTGGACATAATTTTGGAAAATTTGCACAGGGCAAATGGGGTAATGGTGTCAGGACCCCGATTCTAAGTCACATTGATCTAGCCTGTAACACCTGATATCACTTTGCGGCCTCACACACGGTATTTCCGCGGGTGTCGCCTTACCATGGCCCGGGACCATTTGCGCCTTTTAGCTCACGTATATGATAGCGTCGCTAGCATCCATATGACAGAGAACCCGGGCCGACATGACTAGTCGTGAACCCAAAGTGGGACTAACTTACAGGGACAGGCATACATGAATCAACCTCGAGCATGTCGGTCAACAGTGTATGAATCCGGGCTGTAGCAGCTGGGCTAACAAGACTCCGGGAACCTGGGCTGTAGCAGGCTAACAGGACTCCAGATGTCTCCGCGTGACATTTCCCCGAAGGGACAGACACAGGAACGAAGTGCATCACATGCCGGCCAGTCTAAGTGTTCCGGAGCAGTAGTGCTGGGCTAGCAGGACTCCGGTAAACCGGGCTGTAGCAGACCACCATGGCTTAGTGGAAGCACTAGACTACATTTCCCCATAAGAGAGGCTACCAAGGATAAGCAACTAGGTTGTCGGATCCCACACATAGCAATCATTTTGATCATACACACAATATGCCCGATATGTGTAAATACAACATGGCATCACAACAAAACTCTACAACTCAAAGTATTTATCATTAGGCTCCGAGGAGCCAAGTATTACAAACATGGGTCTCATGACCCAACATACAGAGCACACAGGCAACAAGCACAAGCAGAAGCTTAACTTGTCTGAGTACAGACAACTATAAAAAGAAAAAGGCTGAGAAGGCTGACTATCTACAAGACCCTGCCGAGGGCACAATATCGTAGCTAAGGTTACAAACTAAATGTCGACGTCCACGCGGAACTACTAGCGAGACAGAAGTCTCTTTGCAAAAACATAAATTAAGCAAATGTGAGTACAAATGTACCCAGCAAGACTTGCATTAGAACTAGCTACATATGCATCGGTATCAACAAAAGGGATGGTGGGGTTTAACTACAGCAAGCCAGCTTTGACTCAGTGGCTAACCTGAACTACTACTGCAAGTAACTCTTTTGAGGTGGCGCACACGAGTCCACATATTCACCAATCAATACACCACTATGGATCCGCTCCCGTCTCCCTTCGAGAACGCCATCCATAGCACTCACGCTTATCTTGCGCATTTTAGAGTATCCACTTTCACTTGTCTATGAACTGTACAGGCAACCCAGAAGTCCTTTACCGCGGACACGGCTATTCGAATAGATCATTTATAATCCTTTAGGGGTGTACTTCTTCATACACGCTCTCGCCACTTAGCACCATGTACACGTCGTGTATCTCGGCAACCTTCAAGTGGAAGCCTGGCGAGGGAGTCGGCCATGACCTGACTAACCACACAAGTCTCTAGTCCAAGTTTATTGCCTATTCGGGTTTCATCCGCGAGGAGATCCGGACGGAGTTTCGCTCACAGCCCCAAACGATGTGTGGAGGGTTCCCGAGACACCAAATGGGCGCCCGGTACACCGTGCCACGGTGTATCTATCGCATCGTAGCCCACCCCTAGCGTCAGCGCTACGCATGGCCTCCAACACATATCCTACAAACACCAGAAACTAGTTGCAACTCTTGGATAGAGGACAAGGGCGGTTAATAAGTCGAGAGGGTCAATTAAGGATCCCAATGAGTGGTAGTAGTTGTTCATGGATCACAAACACAGAACTCAGTTCCCGAGGACGGTTTCAATGAGACAACCCACCATGTACTCCTGCATGGCCTCTCACCGCTACCTTTATCAAGTTGTGTTCACACACTTAGCTCACAATAGTAGGACATGTTCATCACCATTACAATTGATCCCCGATGAATGAGACTTGACTCAACTCTAAGCAGTAGCAGGCATGACAAACAAGCATGAATGAGTAGGCACATTAGGGCTCAAACAACTCCTACTCATGCTAGAGGGTTTCATCTATTTACTATGGCAATGACAGGTCATGCAGAGGAAAAGGGGTTCAACTACTGCAGCATGTAACTGATGAATCTTTATTGTCCTAATGCAGTAAAAGAGAGCAGGAGCGAGAGAGTGGGATTGTATCGAAATGAACAAGGGGGTCTTGCTTGCCTGATGGAGTGGTAGTAGGATACTGCCCTTCAGTCGGATATTCGTGGGTATCCTCGGAGGCAGAACCTACCATGAGAGACACATCGGAACATAATCATCACATGGCAATATGCAACAATATGATGCATGCTATGACATGGCAATATGGGTGTGTTTTGGCTAATGCATTCTAAAATATGTTGGTTTGAGTCCATTTGAATCAAAGATTCAAATGAAAGCCCATGATATGAAGTCATATTAATGCATTAGCTTGTTTCACTTAAACAGTAAGATTAAAGTGTGCTGACATGCATTAAACCATTACAGATGGAAAGATTGGATTTTTCTGATCAATTTTCATATATAAATCTTTGCATTTGGAGTTACAGATCAATTTCTATGAATTTTTGAAGTTTATAACATTTTCTGGAATTTCCTTTATAAGAATAAATCTAGTAAATGATTTATTGTGTCAGCATTGCATCAGGGTGATGTCAGCAGTCAACGGGAACGGTCCAGGTCAAATCTGACCAGTGGGTCCCGCGTGTCAGTGTCATTAGACTAACTAATTTTAGTTAGTCCTAATCCTAGGTTAATTAGCAGGGCGGGCCCGCGTGTCAGTGGCTCATCTAATTAGCTAAGTTAATTAACACTAACTAAACCTAACACTAATTAAACAGGCGCCTGGGCCCACACGTTAGGGGAGGTCAAACCCCTGGTCTGTGGGGTCAAACCCGTCGGCGACTCGACGCCGACGAGGCCAGACGCGGCAGAGGTACTCGGAATTGCTCCTCCGGCGACCAAATCAACGGCGAAGCCTATCTACGAGTAGTTGGATCTCGCGTGCGTCGAGTGGTGGCAGTGGGAGGTGCTGGGGTGGCCGGAAACAACGGCGGCGACCACTTGGGTGGTGGCCGGAGCAGCGGATGGCCGTGTTCGACTCGTGGGGATGTACTGAGTGCAGTGGTGAGCTCGGGTGCAAGCTTGCATGGCCGTGGCCACGGTGGCGACATGGCCGGCGGCGAGGAGCTATCGGCTCCGATGACCATGGTGGTTAGAAGGAGCGGACGAGCACAAGGAGAGAGAGGGTAAAAGGGCAGGGGCTCACGGCGACTCCAGTAGAGGCAACAGCGACGATGGGGAGGGGCTGGAGCTCGTGAATCCCCGATGAGATCACCGGTGGCTAGAGGTTGAAGACGAGGTCGGGAGCGTTGCTGCAGGGCTTCCGGAGGGGCGTGGCTCGGTGGGGAGGAAGAGGGGGTCGCGGTAGAGCCTCTGAGCGCATCGGCTAGGCGTGGGGTCGCCGGTGGCCGCAGTGGTGGTTGTCGGCGCTCTCGGGTGCTCGTGGTCGATCGCGGGAGAGAGAGAGAGAAGGGGAGGAGGAGGGGTCCAGAGTAAGAGGGGGGGTCCAGGGGGCTGCGTGGCGCTCGGGGACGACTCCAGCAGCGGCAAGCAGGCAGGAGGTGGCCGTGCGCGTGCCGGCGTGCGGTGGCCACGTGCCTCGGTCCTTATGGCAGAGGAAGGAGAACACACGGGATCCCCTAGTGGGTTGGGCCGCCAACTAGGCCGGCCAGGTGGGCTTTGGTGAGTGCCAGGTAAGTTCCAGGCGAGTCTCTGCTCTTTTCCTTTTTCTTTTTCTTTCTCTTTTCTAATTCTGACATTTGTTTCCGGACTTAGTAAAAATGGCTAGGCACTTTCAAAAATCATGCAACTAACTGAGGTCACTGTTTGGAATATTTCCAATAGTAAACATTTTAGTTTGTGATTATTTGGACATTTAAAATATTTTATAACATTTAAATGCCCAAATGCAAATAGAGTATGATTTAATTCAGAGCCCAAATATGTCATGGAAAAATGGGATCACCTATGGTTACTGTTTCTAGCATTTTCCAAAAATGATGACCATTTTTGAAAGCCATTTGGATTTACTGAAAATATTTTAGTTGAACCTAGTGAATTCCTTTGATGTTAGGCTTTAGGCAATCCCCATATCAAGTTTCTTGCAAACTTAAACATGATGCACACATGAAACTAGCCTAGTGCAATGCCAGAAGCTAGGGATGTGACAACTCACCCTCACTAAGCAAGAATCTCGTGCCGAGATTCAGGACGTGAGGTGAGAAGACAAAGAGGATCTTCATGATCCAACTGCCTTCCCGGAGTTGTTGATTCATTGACTCCAATTGACCTTGACGTCTTTGCTCTGAGAACTCCAACCCACATGACAACGAGAGGAAAAGGAAAAGCTCTAGAAGGATCAATCTTCTCGAAGATGGAACAAGCGATGATCAACTCATGGAATGAGACATTGAAACATCTCTCGAGCTGAGACATGAAACATACATCCAGAGGGATGGAGTGTAACAGATGACGAAGGTTCACTAGGTAGACAATAATTTCACGCTTAAGAAGGTGGTGAACGGTTGTCAACGTAGCAAGGAGTTGAGTTGCCACGATACCATAACGAGACATCATAGAGGAAGGTGACTCATAGAATATTCCCTTAAGTGGCAAAAAGAATTACTTTTGATTCATAGATCATTGAAACTCTTTATACCAGCCTAGGGCAATTCACAACAATCGTTTGGCGCTTCCTTGCGGCTGCCGTGGACCCAGCCATCAGCCTCTCCATGTACAGTACTCTTCCGATGGAAGTCAGTCGTTAACCACATTGACCACGCCGCGCCGAGAGCACCACAGCGGTGGACGACGGCGATGCCTAGGAAGGGGACGACATGGAGCTGGGCAAGACGCGGCAGTGGATGCCCACGCGGAGAGGAGTACGAGCGTTCACTGGTTCGGTTGTGGTGTGAGGCTGCCGTCGCCGCAGAATAACAGGGGGTGTGGGTGAGTGGAGGGATGGCCTGGCCAGTGGTGGGAGTAATATGGGGGCGGTGAGGCCTCCGCGGTAGCACAGCCGGCCACGGGAGGCAGGAGCAGGCGGCACGGTCGGCGCTGCTTTGGGCGACTGGAGCAAGAAGACCAGAGGTTGAAGAAGCACTATGGCCGTTGGATGGACATCATACGGTCACCAGAGTATTGAATAAGTTGACAAAGCCCTCCATCCCCGTCAACTTAGTAGGCCCACAAGTCAGCCCAACAATATGGTGGGTCCCAGCTAGCAGGGGGTATTCTTTTTTTGGGCGTAATAAGGAGGCACTTCCTTGCGTGTGAAGATATAGCTGGTGGGTCCAACCTGTCAGCGGGGGAAACATTTTTTTCGCGAAATACAGAGGCCCTTCCTTTGGGTCCTAGCTGTCAAGTGGAGGAATCATTATTTTGCGCGTAATAGGAGGCATTTCCTTGCGTACGGCCGTGGACCAGCTGTCAGCCTCTCCACGTACAGTCCACTTCCGATGGATGTCGTTCATTGACCACGTTGACCAGGCCGCGCCGAGAGCACCAGGGCGGTGGACGACGGCGAGGCCCATGAAGGGAACGACACGGAGTGAGGGAATACTCGGCAGTTGTTTCCCACGCGGAGGAGTATGAGGGTTTACTGGTTCGTCTTCCGTCGCCGGAGAATAACAGCATGTGTGGGTGAGTAGAGGGATGGCTAGGCCAGCAATGGGAGTACGGTGGGGCCGTGAGGCCTGCGCGACAGCATAGCCGGCTGCAGGAGGAGGGAGCAGGCAGTCCCGCCAACGCTTGTTTGAGCGGCTGGAGCATGAAGAGTAGAGATTGAAGAAGCACGACAGCCGTTGGATGGACATCCAACAGTCACTGCTCTCGTGTGTTGATTAAATTGATAGGGCGTTGCGTGTGCGTCAACCTTTTTTTTTATGAAAGCATACACGTCAACCTGTAGTAGGCGCACAAGTCAGCCTCAAATCTGTGGAAAACAACATACATCCCATCTGCCATTATTTCTAATAATGTACAACCCATTTGCTAATTCTTAAGAATTTTTTTGGAGCCCATCTTCTTTTTGTTAGCATTACACCCCATATTGTGGCCACGGTTAAAAAGTATACGAAATTTTGCATACTTTGGTGCGGTCAACTGTTTTTAATCCAGAAATATCGATTCACATTCAAACTATTTTGAAAAATAATTTATATAAATATAAAATCCAAATAATTGTCCACACATAAAAATCAATGGAATTTAAGATCTTGTAATGAAAAAGATTGAAACTAATTCCCGGTTTGATGTGTTTTAAAAATGTACAGCCCATTTCTGGGCAAACCGAATGAAACTCTCCTCGTCTTGAAAGATTTGCAGCCCAGCAGGGCTGATAAAGCAAGTTGACCTTGTTTGGGTATTTCTTAAAAAAATAGAACTGGGCTAGCCATTTTCAGCAAGAAAAAAACACAACTGGGCTCATGATGTGGTAAACATAAATAAAACCCTGGCTAGACGGGCCACAGCCCCCGCATAGCCCCGTTGTTACCCTGATCTGTCGCTAAAACTAGTATAAATAACAACTGCTTGTTCCTCAAAAAAAACTGCGCGGGTCCCTACTGTGTGAAGAGCACATATGTGCGTGACGTCTACCTGCAGATAGACGGTGGGTGCGACGTGCGAGTCTGCGAGAGGACTCGGGAGAGTCGTGACTCGTGAGGGTGCATGTGCGTGAGAGAGGGGGCACGTATCAATGCAATGCATGTGTTCGTAAATCATTACCCGACAAACGTTCGCCACAAGCCTTTTCCTGACGAACGCCGTAAGAACCCTTAGATCGGCATCCATCAGTTTTGCCATGTCATTTAACAGAACAGCCACTCCTCCTACACACAAATCTTCCACGTGAGTGTTAGCAACTGCCGTATGCTCCCTCTGTTCCGAAATGCAGTGCATATAGCTTTATTGAAAATTTGAACCTCACAAACTTTTACTGAGTTTTCGTGTACCAAATTGCACATGTAGAATACCATGTATATATCATTTCATTCATCTTCGAGAGGTGACTATAAAGATGGGTGAGGAGTCTACAAATAAAGACCATCGTATCACCCGCAGCAATTTCAAGCATCCTTTAGTGTCGAGGAATATCATAGGAACTCTATATGATATGATTTTTATAGGATTTTTTCCTTTAGAGCCAATTGGTTCATAGGAATAGATTCATATACTCCAAATTTCAAAGGAAATAAACATGATATCATTTCTATAGCTTTAGAGCCACTTGGTTCATATGAATGGATTCCTATACTCCCTTAATTTCAAAGGAAAATAAACATTAGTGTATATTCAATAGAAAAGTTCCTATGATATGAACCAAATTACATCTCTTTTCTAATCCCTCCTCATAGGAATTGAGATACATGTCATCTCTAGATTCAATAGAAAAGTTCATATGATGTGAGCGAAATGACATCTCTTTTCCAATCCCTACTCATAGGAATTGAGATGCTCCATGTCATCTCTTTCCCTACAACTTCCATGTATACATCTTCTATTCCTAAATAGATAGTACAACCCACTAGTAGCTTTTTTCCAAAACATGCGACTATGGCACAAGAACTATATAGTGTGCCAATAACTTTGAAAGATGGTCGCTGGATGAAGCTAACCCGACAGTGCAGAGATAGGCAAATCCGAGCACTACTGTCCGTTGGATATCATCAACATTCCACCAGATCTGCCACATGTACAATTTATAATACTCCATGGTTGAACTTAAGCATAACGCACAAACCTCAAAACACAAGCACTTCTCCTTTGTTCTAGAATCTTCTGTATCATAATTGATTATTTTTTTCTAAATGAATTGCCATTATTTGTTTTTTACTTTATGATTTACAATGCACAACCCCATGAATCTTAACATTTTTATAAACTAATTGATTTTGAATGAGATGAACTATAAGAACTAAACTAACATCTACATCATGCATATATGACTCAAAGCTTTACATGCTATAGTGTGTATTTATTCATAATTTGGTTTCTAAATCTCATGCGTTCAATACATGTGTACCTTACTAGTCTTGAGTAGAGTAGCAAATTTCACGCGGCCCCGGGTATATCAAAATGCAGGGCCCATGCATCATTGCCTTTTGGTCGAACCTACGTCCACAATTTTTTGTACGTACTATATCTCCACTGGTCCTCGAACCCAAAATGATGCCTCGTTCCCGTAAAACCAAGCGGCCCACACATATTTAAGGTGTCGACTCTAACCCGTTTACTACGACGTGGCCCCGCACGCCGTAGTACTACTACAAACCCTACTGCCGCACTCATCATTCGTTTTCTTCAAGAGGACGAGGGAGAAGCCGATTTGTAATGGAGGCACTTTCAAAAAAAGGATCTGTAGTGGAGACCCCTACCCTAGGGTGCCCTAGGTAGCTGCCGCACACATCATTTTTTCTCTTTTCTTTATGCTCTTGCGCCCTAGAGTGAAATGATGGTTGCTTCGTCCGTCCAGCTTAATGCGGGAAAGGTGGGGCTTTGTGATTGACCCCTCATCTCTCATTTTCTACTACTGCGGCGCTACGCCCGGGGTGCCTCCAATTCCAACCGCTGCTCCGAACTGTAATTTGGTGCATCGCACGTGGAACAAGACGGTGGATGAGCCACGTGTCGGCCAAAGGGGTCCTATTAAGTGTGTCACCATTTCATGTGCAGACTGACCCTGCTTGAGTTGCTACGCCAACACGACAGGAGCAGCCTACCACTTGGTTTTGCTCCTTGGTGAATCCCGACTATATTGATCTAAAAAGATACGTGCTGAACTACCCTCTCCATCTCGGTTTTTTTATTTTTAGGCATCTTGGTTTATAGGGCCTGCACGTAGTTCTAGGTCATCCATTTGACTAACTAAATATGAGTTACTATGTCACAAAAAGTATATCATTGGATTCTTAAGCGGATGTAGTTGTATTTAAAAGTTGAGGGCGGGGCTTTTCCTGCGCGGTAGGCGGGGCAGTTCTGCCTAGTCGGTTCGACAAAGATGCGAGAAGACGAGGGAGTAGGCTGCTACAAACATAGGGATGTGTGATTTGACAGCGAGTTACTACTGGACAGGTGGGGCCCCGTGATTTGACTTGCCATTATCATTTTAACTGCGGCGCTACGACCGGCGTGAGTCTCCCGATTCCTGACCACCTCCATACAGGTGCCTCTCCCAAGCTGCACCATGTAGTAGAGGCTGGCTCTTGCATGAGAGCCCACTTGTCCACTTTTTCCTTGCCTCTCTTTCCTCCACATATGCAAAAATGCCATGTAAAGCGCACTATTGTACTTACTTTTACTTGCTCCTACAAGTGCTTAAGCTTGCCACATAGGCATAAAGTCTGATGTGGCAAGTTAATCAAGAAGAGAGAGACTAGTTTGGTGACCCAAGGAAGAAACGGTGCTAAGCGCGTGTACCTAGGTGAAAAGACAATTTTGAGTCTATAGCTAATTAAATGAAGCAAACTTAGCAACACCATTTCATTGGAAGAGGTCACTCCTTGGCAAATGCAATAAATACTAGTACTCCCTGTGTCCCATAATATAGGAATGTTTTTGGCACCACACTAGTGTCAAAAACGTTCTTATATTATGGGATGGATGGAGTACGAAGAAAGAGATAGAGAGGAGTAAAAAAATACACTTATAGCCAACCTTATAGCCAACCTTGTTGTAGTATGAGTGACTAAGTGATGACTATGTATGACATGCCAACATCAGATAGCCTAACGCACCGTGTTAAATCTCCAAGGGCGCGACCGCGCGAGCGACGCGACGGTCGTGGTAGGTGAGACCATGATATGGGCTGCTGGCAGCCATTGGATCTGAGATCAAATGGTCGCATGCTAAGTTGCTGAAAATTTGCAGAATAACTCTCCAGGATAGGATATTCACCCATAGGTCTAGAATCACGCCATGCAACCGTTCGATCTCATATCTAAGGGCTCTCAGAAGCCCGTATCATGGGAGAATGGAAAGCCACTACCCTGCCGTTCGCACGCTGGCAGTTCGCTCCTACTCATCCCCGCACGTCCTTCAATACTACGGCGGTTTGCTCCTAGTCGCCCCGTCCATTCACATTACGGCAGTTCCACTAATCCTAACCCTCCTCCCAAATCCATGGTGTCCCAAATCTCCACGATCGGCGGTGAGTACAAGGTTAGAACCATCACCGGCGATGAGTTCGACGTCATCTACACCCGTTCTTCCGTGACGGTGAAAGGATGCCTTTCTCGCTTCAGACGCATGTTTGAAAACTCAGATGATGAGTGGGTCGCTGGGCTAGATGTTGAGTACACCACAGTCCTGGGACGAGAGAAGGATCTAAAGGACGAATAGAGGAAGAAGCCCGCCGTGATCCAGATTTGCGTACATAACGTTTGCTTGGTCTACCACATATGCCATGCCGACGTTGAGTGCCAGGATTTTAAGAACTTCCTCAAGGACAAAACAGTGAAATTCATTACTGTAGACTTTAAGAACGACAAAGAAGTCCTGGGTCGGATAGGCCTCGTTGTAGGCAACCCCTTCGACCTCTAGAAGAATCGGCTGGTGCCCTCTCGTCAGCCTTCAATGCTGACCCTAGCAGGAGCCATGGTTCATCCTTCGTATCGTAAACTGGAGAAACCTCATTACATGTTTCATCGTCATGCATGGCAGCGGAATGTACTAGATATAGACCACATCCACTATGCTGCAATGGATGGCTACCTTTGTTTCAATATCTACAAGGGTTGGATGAAGAGCAACACCCAATTGTGCGGTTCAAGCAAAGAAGTATCGACCAAGACGAAGAGGGACAAGGACGAAGTCAAGGACGTGGACGAGGACTCCGAGTAAGGTGGCAGTGTCGTTGCTCATGGTGGTTCTAAACTTCTAATGCAGTGTCTACCGAATTAGTTGCATAGTTTAATTTCAGGTGTGCTTAGTTTAATTTGAGGGGTGTGTTGTGCTGAGCCCCCAGCAGAACTATGTTATGTTTCTTCTCGTTACTTTAACTCTTCAGTATGTACATACTACTAGTATTTCTTTAATAGAATTTAGCACCCATATTAAGCACGTACTAGCTTTTTTAATAGTACTATATGCATAATTTGGCGATGAGCGCTCTCTATATGTACCACCTTTTTTTAATTTCAATTTTTGCTCCATGGCGCAATCCATCGGTAGTACTACTGTACAAAAGTATACATTTTTTAAAAGTTTAGAGTACTGTTCATCAATATATAGCCAGTTAAATTCTCAACCTAGAACGACGTGCATGCCATGTAGTAAACCGATACGGAGGAAGTATAGTAAAAATGAGGTGATTTTACTGAGCGATCGGCGGGGGAGCATGGCCTGTCATGCGGTCCCACGTGTCATGATGTACCAAGGCGATGCGCGTGTCCCTCTTGAGGCAGAAGCAATACTACGTGGTTTGAGATGATGGTGAGCCGAAGTGTGAAATAATGGTTGCTTCGTCCGTCTGGGAAGGTGCGGCATTGTGATTTGACGTCTCATTGCTCATTACTACTACTGGGTCGGTACGAGTGGGGTGCGCCCCCCTGCTGTTCTACACTGTTATTTGGTGCTTGACACGTCAACCCGGTTGCTATATGTCCCACATGTCGGCGACAAGAAGTACAGAATTCATGAAAGGGAGCATCGACGGAGGAGTATACTACAGAATCCATGAAAGGGAGTGACTTAGTTTTGGAAAAATCTATTTTTACGGAGTATGTACCCACTAGGGTTTATAGGGCTCATCTACAAAACATTCATTTTTCCGTTTGATAAGTATCAGTTCTACTATACTAGTAGTAGTACCATTACATGTTGGATTTCGAGGTGTGTTAGATCACCCGACGCAAGCTGTGTCAAAAGGAAACTAACCAATGCATGTACAAGTTCATGGAAATTTAGTGGTCATTCATGCATTCATTCTAATTAATGCCTCGGTAAACATAACTTCTTGAGAAAAACGAGCTTACTAATTACTTGTGCAAACTACGAAATTAATTCGACCACTCACCGTCTACCTTGGTTGGAGAGATTTTGAAATTGAGCCATAAACTGGAAAGGAGGGAGTAGTAACTTTTGTCTCGATTACTATTTGTGGCCTTGTATAGATGCAAAATGTATTTTTTTATAGTGGCCTTGTATAAGTAAATGGTGGGAGTACTAACCAAAGTACGTAGTAGGGACGAGGAGTAAACGGAGGGAGTAGTAAAATTTTCTCCTCGTGCTGCGAGCCACCGCGCGCGTGGGCGAGGGAGCGGGTGTAAAGGCGTACAATAGTAGTAGTAGTAGTAGTAGTAGTAGTAGTACTCCTAAGCAAGCTTCACCTCATCCTGCGAGCCACCGCGCCCGTGGGTGGGGGCGACGACGTACTAAGCAAGCTTCTCCTCGTTCTGCGAGTTGACGGGACACATCAAAAGTGCTCCAGTGTATAGAGCCTTGCCTCTAAGGTAGGCCCCACATGGTTTGCCTCTTTTTTTAATTTAACATAACGCGTCAAGTCGCAATTTGTTTGTTCACCCGTGGTAGACGATCCTCCCTCCACCAAGTGGACAACCAGTACACGTGCCAAATTACCTTATGGGCTGCCTTTTCCGTACAGAAATGAGCTCCACCGTGTACCCGCGCGGGTGTGGTTGGGAAAGACACGGGAGTACGTGCGCCGTGCGTGCACCTCTTCTCTTCGTGCATGTCCCCCACCTACGTGGGTGTGTGTGAGAGAGATACAAACCTAGACATAATGCACCGTCCATCCCCATGCCTCCGCCCAGTCCGACCACCAGTCACCAGCACGCCCCACTCCTCCTCACCTTATCTCTCATCTTTCTCCCTCCATTTTTATATACAAGGGGCCACTATCAAAATTACAATTTGCAGATATACAAGGCCACGAACACTAATCGATGCAATATTAATGGAGTTTGCCTCGTGGTACTAGCAAAGGAGTACATTGATTATCCCTTGCATGCATGCGGGAGTTTGTAAAAAAACGCATCTTCATGTTCCGTGCAATGCACGGGCATCTTGCTAGTCCATGAAAACAACACATGGCAAAATTCCACGGCGAACGAGGGATTTGAATCTGTTGGGAGGGGTTGTTTGGATCTTGCCCGGGGTAGCCAAAATATTGGCGACCCTTTTGTCCACCGGTGCCTTTGCCACCGATGAACGAGGAATGGCTCGGGTGCTCATGCTGTCATGCATCCTCCAGCGCGCACGTTGGAGACGAGCTCGCACGAGCTGTGTTTTTTTGTCCCACAACGCCGCCCGAGCCGCCCGCAGACCGACCGGCGACCCGCAAATTACGCCATCCAACCGTAGTCGCACACATTATTACAACAACTCAACCAACCAGACGAAATTCACGCAAACACGTAGACAAACTGATATTTCATATAAACAACGACGAAAATCATATAAAATACCGGATTTTCATACAAACATGACGGATTTCATTACATTCAAATGAACTACGCGGTGCTAGTTTTGGACAGCACAAGTATATAATACCTGGCCTAAATGGTCGCCCGCCGATCAATTTTTGTTCCTCATGTCCGGCAGCACGATCACCGGACTGCCGGCAGCCTCGGAGGTATATGCTTCAACGCAAAGGACAGCCCGCTTCCCCACTGCCCAACTGATATCATTGGCTGGTGCCGAAGATGATGGTGGTCGGCATCGGTTCAAGTTCATCATCGGCCACTACTTCGCCATGGCCGGCACCGGCTCGAGTTCATCCTAACATTCCCCTCTTCCGCGGAGCCCATGCGGGGTCGATGAAGGTCCTCGCAACAAAAGGATCCGGCAAGACACCTGCTGTGTACGCTAGCGTCGCCTCCGCGGTGGCCTTCATGGGACCCAAGCGGCGGCGTCCTCCCGTGTTCTACTTCTCCTCGATGATGGCAGCGGACGCGGAGGCGCTGGCCACCGACTCGTCGCTCTCCGCGCACCCGACTTATGTGGCTGCTTCCATGGCGCGGCTGCCGGCATGGGAGTCTCAGCCACAGAAACGGGAGACGCGGTACGAGGCGGCGGCGTGGACGGCAGCAACGACGCCCGTGCACCGCTCCTCGTCGAGCTGGCCTGGAGCGGCGAGTTGCTGAACCGCGCGCCGGCTTGGGGTGGCAACTGGCTCCGTCGGGCAAGGGGAGGGAGGTGGATCAGCGAGCTACATAGCTCGTATCCGGCGGGCTACCCAGCCGGCTTGGATGCGGAATAACTACTCTTCGTAAGACATTGTAAGAGTGGACAAGATGGTGGAGGAGATAGGGGAGTGGCGGAGGTGTGCGATTCTTTGCCGGCGTTTGGCCTCGTTTAAATAGGAGATTAAATAGACGGCGGACGGGAGGATCTCGGCCGGTGTTGCGTTTAACGCCGGCCCGGTCATGAACGAACGTGTGTCCAGAGTGGGTTTCTCGGCTTCCACACGGGCGGGTTTCATGGAGGCGTTTGAATGCGGCACGGAGGCGTGTTCAGCCGGGTGTGCCGCGAGTGGCACCCTCGACTCTGACCTAGGACACCGCGCCGTTCTTCCACTGACGTGTGGGCTCTTTGGGTGCATGGCCTGCATGTCAGTGACCCAACACAGGCAGCGGACAACAGAGGAACCTTTGGTGGGCCAGGGCGGTCAGAAGCAGGCATTTCATAAACCGATGATTGTTCATTGAGTGTGATGTCATCTTTTTCATGTAGATAAGCCTACTATGTTGACAGCCCGTTCGATACGTTGTGATTCATAAAGACCGCTGCAAACATCAATGTTCTTCTTATCACAGATAAGATTGATTAATACCCGTAACAATCCATGTCCTTAACAAAGGGTGCATGCACATATAGGTTGAGCGTGTGTCTTGCGTCGTGTGCTGTGTGCATGCAGGCGTGCGAGTGTTGCGTGCGTGCAAGGGTACGTTTCAGTGTTGCATGCATGGGTGCGTACGTGCGTGTGTTCGTGAGTGCATGTGTACGTGTCAGTGTTGCACGCCAGCATGCGTGCGTGTGTACGTGTCAGTGTTGCACGCCTACATGCGTGTGTGCATGTGTACGTGTGGGGTGAGGCTACACGTCAGTCGACTAACATTTTCATCTCTGGTCATTAGATTTTCCAGTCGTTGGATACGAAATCAAGGGCCTCCAGTTTATCATCAAACTCCACCCCCGTGAGCTGCCAGCCTCCACCGGCCGAACCGCCATCCCCTGTCGCCCACGGCCGGCCCACCCTCCCCGAAACCACTCCCCACCGCCGGTCCGCCGCCGCACCGGCCATCCCTCTAGCCCCCCCCCCCCTGCCGAGCTTTTTCTTCGGGGATCCCCACCCCACCGCCCAATGAACGCCCCAACCGCCGGTGACTGCCAACCAGAGGTCTCACGACTTCGAATACCTACCGACCACTAATTTATTACCATTTCTGTCCTTCATACGCGCTGACGGGTGGCCCCTATGGTAATGTGCGCTGCTGAATGTGGACCGTTTGACTGGTCAATTGATCGTGTTATCAACAAATTATGGAGCTGTATGGTGAGCCAGTGACCGTATGATCACCCTAAAATGTACTCATATTTTATTAACACGGTACAGACTCAAACTACCATTTCTTTCTTTCATATACAGGCTGACAGGTGGGCCCCATGATTACGCGCCCCGATGGTGCAACACTAGTTGCGCCGCGTGGAACATTTGACTGGTCAATTGATTGTGTCATCAACAAAATACGGAGTTGTACGGGTGAGCCAGTGACCGTATAATCATGATATGTATTTGTTTAACACGGTACAAACGCAAGGGCTCATATATACGCGCAAGCACTCACCGCTATAAGCGCACACACGCAAACCCTACCCCTATGAGCACCTTCGAGAGAGTGGGCCAACATATATGATCTTGAGATTTTATGAAGTCACCATAGGTGCCTCTTAGTCGAGTGGAACGTCTCCTCCCACTGAATGTACATTGCTGGAAAATACTGAAATTAACACAAGATAAATGTGAGCACCGGGACTTTAACCTTGGTGGGCTCGAGAAACCACTGTCCTCTAACCATCCAACCACATGTTGGTTGGCACAACAAAATGTATCTGGTGACCGTGATGATCTTATTCTGAAGTCTAGTGACCATCTCGTGCTTTCATTTCAAATACAATGGCCGTAAGTGTCGTCAACAAAATATGGAGCACGCATCAAATGCAAAGTCCGTCAATGTCATCAACAAAATATGGAGACGTATCGTGAGCTAGATACCGTTGTACTATTGTGTATGCTTATTTTCTTAGTGGCTGATTGCGTGTGTGGTGTGGTGGGCACATCATTTCTAGTTGTGTTGGGTCAACATGAAGACTCATGGGTCAGTTCCATCCTGCGCCACATATAGGTTGGACCGAGGCGTGTTATACGAAGACCCATGTGGAGGACTCGGCATACAACATGAAGCTACCAGAGTCGCGGAGGACTCTATCCCCACTGGTGATAAGCCGACTATATATGATTTGTAACCCTAGGCCCTTAGTATGTTATACAAGCTTGGGGGCTAGTTCGTCAATAGTATACACACATGCACAATGCCTGGTATTCACGTGTACTTTGTACACACCCCTATCACTAATATACAGTACCAGGAGTAGGCTCTTTCTTCAACTGCAAGGGTCCGATCCGAACTAGGGTAAAACTTTGCCTCGTATTACCATCCAGCCTAACAGCTAGGGATATCCTACCGAATGATAGATGAAATCATATCTGCCAACTACTAAGAGAGAGGTGTGTCGGGGGGCAATGTGTGCGAGAGAGGCCTAAAGATAATGTGCGTGCGGGAGACACGTAGGCACATATATGTGCGTATAGAGGGCTAGTAGAGACCGTGCATGTGTATATATGCATGTGAGAGAAATAGTGTTTTCCAACTGAGATTAGTGAAAAGAGTGGTACATAGTAGTCAGAAAGAGAGAGAGAAATAGAGAGAGCATGTGCGTGAGACACCCCGACAGCCTGAGAGAGTTTGTGAGCATGTGTGAAAGAGAAATGCTGATGCATATAAAGTGTGTGCACTTATGCGTTAGATAGAGAGATATATAACACATTTGTGAGAACAGGGCGAGGCATAGTGCATCTACGTGTAAAAGGCGGTTCTACGCATTAAATTAAAATATAAATGGCATTATTATTTTTGTATGAGATCATGAATTTTGCAAATTGCGTATGGACGAAAATCGGTCTATCAGACACCCATACTCTATTGAATTCTAGCATGTGCATGTGTTTATTTCATATTATCGATCCATAGAGGGAGAGAGGTTTGAAATACAGGTAATAGATGCTTTTGCAATTCATATATAAACATTAATTAGTGCACTCCATGTTGTTAGTGTGAAGCACTTTATACATTTGTCACTTGCATGGATACATTCCAAATTTCTAGCTACGAAATAGAATACATGTCGAATTCAACATAAAGGGGGTTTCGAAGATTCGAATTCATAGGAAGTGCATTCATCTATTTGAACCCGAGATAATGGCATTTGTAAATCAGATGTAAAAGGGGGCATCAATCTTTGTTCTGAGTTTGAACATGCTATATATATTCATACGCATATCTAACTTTTTTTGCAACCAAGGAGATTATATCTGGAACCATGCATGAACTGAGGTAAGTTGCATATTTTTTAATATATATACTCGTGTACAATGTATATTAAAATGTACCCCCTCCATTCCAAAATAATTGTAGCTTTAGGATTTTCAAGAGTAAAGATTTGTGAAGTTTGACAAATCCTGAAAGTTCAATTCAAGAGAACCAAAAACGTTAATGCTTCTGCTCCCAAATATTGAACGAAGCACCAAGTAGGCCTCTGGTCACCCGAAACCGTGCGAGACTAATGTTTTGGTGGTAGGAAATTACTGTCCTGACTCTGGCCCGTGTAGCCTATCGGCCCGATGTCCAAAGGTCTAAACCGGGGTAGGTTTTTAACTTCGCCAAGACGCCAATCTCAACCGCCTCCGAGAAGCATTCATACGCTGTGGGCGCCTACCCATGCGCTCGGCCGAAATCTATCCCGCCCACATTTGGGACACCTGACACGACTGTCCTACCCCCAACCCGCAATATGTCCGAAATTTTAGATGGGGGCAAAGTTTGTAACTTTCCCCAAATTTCAAACAAGCGCGTCTCAAACCGAAACATTGTTCCTCCTTGGTTCCCCGCCTCCCTCCGTTTCGCCATTCATACTCCGTGGGCGCAAAAACGCCCTCTCCACCAGCCACGGAACCCTAGCCTCCTCCGTCCTCCACCCCATAGCGGCCAATCCACCGCCGCCCTCCTCCATCACGCCGGAGCCAGTACCCCGACGTCGTCGTCCAATGCAACTGCAACCGCAACGCCCTCAAGGACTTAGCAGCTGAAGTCGAGGCAGAGCTGCGGCCACGACGCCGACGCCGACGTCGACATGCGCCGTACCAGAACCACTCCGACCACGCCATCCTGCGCCTCACTGCTGCGGCTCCACTGTCGCAAACGTCCACCGCACCAGAGCTATTCCCGCTACGCCGTCGTTTGCCGCCTTGGATCTGCTTCCCCGCCGCCGACAGACGGCCACCGCACCACACTCAACAACTTGTCCATGGGTTCGTCCAAGGCTGCATCGTCCTCCACAACTTCTGGTTTCCGGCAAACAACAAGAACGTCGGAAAAACAGAAGGAGGACACAACACTGCCAGCAGAAAGAGGTACTCCTCTTCCCTTGTTCGTGTAAATCTTACGTCTCCGCTCACACCGTATTCATCCCATGAAAGAAACTAGTTGAGCGCTTCTTACTACATCTTCTTCGTGATACTAAATGCACAAGGTTTCCTCCCTTTTACTATTTCACCTTTGCTAGAGGTCAGTAGCCCACCTAGATTTCAATTCAGGGTTAGTCAAACCGCAATTAAAAGAAGTAGCACCTGCTTAGGCGCGCGGAGCACCTAGTCCGCCTATTCCCTGGGGAAGCGGTGCATAGGTGTCTATCATAGGGGTGAGGGGCGCAGGAGTTGCTTGCGCCCGATCTAGAGGTCGATGGGGCTTGAATGATTGGCCGGGGGGCGGTGCCAAGCACGGCGGTGCGGTGAGGTCGAGGGGAGGGCACAGGCAGGGGAGGAATACTTGGCCGGTGGTCGCTGGCGTTTCGAGGAAGATCGTCAACACTGACTGGCTGGAGGTAGATGAAGGCGATCTGCCCGTTCTTTGTACATCGGACGGTGCAGAAAAAATGGATTGACCTATTTGCTTTCAGTCGACTGTTCTTTTCATAGAATCCTGTAGTAATTTAGTGTGCCATGCATGTTGTAGAGCTATCATATGTCTCCCGTCATTTATTTCTCACCGACCTGCTATCTGCTACCTTTACACTGTACTAACTGTGCACACACTTCACCCATACTCACACTATTGTTTTTTTATGCATGGGTATTTTAGACTCTGACGCAGTGTTGATGAATGCAGAAAAGAAAAGACAGAAGTCGCTCCAGTGTAATTCGAAGATAAGCACTAAGCGTTTCAGCGCTCTAATGGGTCCAGTGTCAGCAGTTGGAGATAGTAAACGTAGATCTGTAGTTGATGATCTCAATTGCCACACACAACCATCCCAGGTGCTTGCTTTAACTTCGCGCTGTCAAATGTGGTTGCGTGTTGCATATGGTGTCTAGCTTGTATTGCTTCCAATTTGGTTAAATTGCATCTGCCTACTTTACACATTATACCTTTGATAATGACATGCCTTCCTGTTTTTGATACATACTACATATGTCTATTAACCATGTTCGTACATCAAACTAATGCTCTTTTGTATCCCTCGTCAATCACTTATGATGAGACAGACACCCGAGTGGGTTACTGTGAGACGCCCTACTCGTTTAAAGAGTGCAGTGTCATCCTCCCCACATGATTCTCAAGAAATAGCAAGGCTAAATGAAGATAGTCAATGTAGCTCTCTAGTTGATCACCGCAATTCCCCCACACCACCATCGCAGGTGCTTGCTCTTACTTGGCAGTGTGATATGTGGTTGCATGTTGCATATGGTGTCTACCTTGTAATGCTTCTAATTAGGGTAAATTGCATCTTCTTAGTTAACACATTATACCTGTGAATATGACATGCCTTCCTATTTTTGGTACATACTACGTCTTTCTATTAACCATGTTGTTACATCAAACTACTTTTCTTGTGTATCCCTCATCAATGCTCCTAATTTGTTAAATTGCATCTCCTTAGCTTACACATTATACATGTGAATATGACACGCCTTCCTGTTTTTGGTACATACTACATCTGCCTATCACACCATGTTCTTACATCAAACTACTGTTCTTGTGTATCCTACGTCTATTGCTTATGATGAGACAGTCACGCGCGTGGGTTAATATGAGACGCAATACTCTTATAAAGAATGCAATTTCATCCTCTCCACATGATTCTCAAGAAACAGCAAGCCTAAATGAAGATATTGAACATAGCTCTGTACCTGAAGACCGCACTTCCCCTACACCACCATCACAGGTGCTTGCTCTAACTTCGCAGTGTGATATGTGGTTGCATGTTGCATACGGTGTCTAGATTGTAATGCTTCTAATTAGGGTAAATTGCATCTGCTTAGTTTACACACTATACCTGTGAATATGACATGCCTTCCTATTTTTGGTACACACTACATCTATGTGTTAACCTTGTTCTTACATGAAACTACCTCTCTTCTGTATCCTGCATCAATCACTTATGATGCATCACCTTTATTCGTTGCATATTGCATATTATTTCTAGCCTGTTGCCATGTATTGCTTCTAATTTGGTCAAATACATTCGTTAGGGCACCCTTTTAATTTGGCAGAGTGATATTTGTTTCATCTTTCATATGGTTTCTAGCTTGCATCGATTCTAACAAGTTCAAGCACCTTGTGCTTAGTTTACACTTTATACATCATACATGTCAATATGTCACGCCATCCTGTTTTTCATACATATTCCATCCTCCTATCATGCGGCTGCCTTACATGAAAGTAGTGTTCATCAGTATCATGCATCAATGAGTTCTGAAGAGCAAATTTTATTCCTTTTTCTTGTGGGTTTGACTTGACAAGGCAAAATCAAGAAAGAGGAAGGAAAAGAGTAAGGAAGGCGATGATGGTGGTCCTCTGCAGCAACGTAAATGGAGCATCTGTACCAATTCTCCTTGTACTGATAGTGCATTACAAGGTCCAAGTCTCTGCTCCCCTACTCCACCATCCAAGGTGCTTGCTCTAACTTGGCAGTGTGATATCTGGTTGCATGTTGCATATGGTGTCTAGCTCGTATTGCTCCTAATTAGTGCAAACTGCATCTGCTTAGCTTACACATGATACATGTGAATATGACACACATTCTTGTTTTTGGTACATACTATATCTGTCTATCACACCATGTTCTTAGATGAAACTACTCTTCTTGTGTATCCTGCATCAGTCACTTATGATGGGACACCTTTAAGTTGGTAGTGTGATATTGGTTTGCGTCTTGAATATGATTTCTAGCATGTATTGCTTCTAGTTTGATGAACGCCACCTATGATGAGACAGTTTTAACTTGGCAGAGTGATATTGATTGCACCTTCCATATGGTGTCTTGCAGTATTTCTAATTTGTTGAAGTGCCTTCTGCTTAGTTACCACATCATAGGTGTGAATATGTCAAGCCGTCCATTTTTTCATAAATATTCCATCCTCGTATCATGACTTTGCCTTTCATCAGAGTAGTGTTCGTCAGTATCATGCATGAATGAGTTCTGAAGAGCGAATGATATTCCTTTTTCTTGTCGGTATGACCTCACAATGCAAAAACAATAAAGCTGAACGAAATTGGCAAGGCATTGGATGATGGTGGTCCTTCGAGCAACTGAAAGAGAGGTTCCCTACAGATTCTACTCCGCCATCCTCCCAACAAGATTCGCAAGACAACGCAAGGCTAGACAGTCAACGTAGTTGTGTAGATGATGAGCACATCTCCCCTACTCCACCATCACAGGTGTTTGCTCTAACTTGGCACTATTATATGTGGTTGCATATTGCGTATGATGTCTAGCTTGTATTGCTTCTAACTTTGTTGAATTGCATCTGCTTACTTTACACATAATGCCTATGAATATGACATGTGTTCTTGTTTCTACATCAGACTACTATTCTTGCATATCCCGCATCAGTCACTTATGATAAGGCACCTTTAAGTTGCCACTGTGATATTGGTTGCGTCTTGCATATGATTTTTTAGCATGTACCGCTTCTAATTTGTTGAAACGCCATATAGTTTGAACTTGGCAGAGTGATATTGGTTGCATCTTTCATATGGTGTCTAGCTTGCAGTGCTTCTAATTTGTTGAAATGCCTTTTGCTTAGTTACCACATCATAGGTGTGAATATGTCACACCATCCTATTTTTCATACATATTCCATCCTCGCATCATGTGTTTGCCTTTCATCCGAGTAGTGTTCGTCAGTATCATGCATGAATGAGTTCTGAAGAGCGAATTTTATTCCTTTTTCTTATCGGTTTGACTTCACAATACAAAATCATTATAGCTGAAGGAAATTAGTCCGGCAGTGGATGATGGTGGTCCTTCAGAGCAACTCAAACAGGGGGTCTCTACAGATTCTACTCCGCCATCCTCCCAACAAGATTCGCAAGACAACACAAGGCTGAACAGTCAACGTAGCTGTGTAGATGATGAGCACATCTCCCCTACTCCACCATCACAGGTGCTTGCTCTAACTTGACACTATTATATGTGGTTGCATGTTGCGTATGATGTCTAGCTTGTATTGCTTCTAACTTGAATTGCATCTGCTTACTTTACACATAATGCCTGTGAATATGACATGTGTTCCTGTTTCTAGAACATACGTGTACATGATGAGCACATCTCCCCTACTCCACCATCACAGGTGCTTGCTCTTACTTGGAATTGTTATACATGGTTGCGTTTTCCGTATGATGTCTAGTTTGTATTGCTTCTGATTGTGTTGAATTGCATCTGTGTAGCTTACAACTTATACCTGCAACGATCACTTACCCATAAGACACATTTAACTTGGGACTGTGATGTAGGTTGCATCTTGCACTGTCTTCTAGCTTGTACTGCTTCTAATTTCTTGAAATGCCACTTACGACGAGACACTTTTTACCTGATAGAGTGATATTGGTTGCATGTTCATATGGTGCCTAGCTTTTATTTCTTCTAATTTTGTTGAAATGCCTTCCGCTTACTATTTTTTCATACATATTCCATCCTCCTATCGTACGTGTGAATATGAAACGCTGTCTTTTTTGTATATATTCCATCCTCCTATCCTGCGCTTGCCTTACATCAAAGTAGTGTTCGTCTGTATCATGCATCAACCAGTTATGTAGAGCTAATTTTATTCATCTTCTTTTGGTTTTGACTTCATAAGGCAATATCAGAAAATAGGAAGAAAAAGAGTAAGTTAGGGCATGTTAGTGGTCCTCCGCATCGACGCAAACAAAGACTCTCTAGATTTTCCACTGCTACTGCTAATGAAGTTGAAGTCCCAAGTTCACATGATGAGTTCATCTCCCGTACTCCACCATCGCAGGTGCTTGCTCTAATTTGACAGTGTGATAATTGGTTTCATGTTGCATATGTTGTCTAGCCTGTATTTCTTCTATTTTGATTAAATTGCACCTGCTGAGTTTATACGTTATGCATGTGCATATGACATGGCTTTCTGTGTCTAGAATACACTTCATCTATCTATCATACCATTTTCTTACATCAAAGTACTACTGTTGTGTATCCCGCATCAGTCACTCGTGATTGGACGCTTTTAACATGGCAGTTTGATAGTGGTTGCATCTTGCATTGATTTCTACGTTATAATGCTTATAATTTTTCGAATTGCCACTTATGACAAGACACTATTAACTTGGCAGAGTAATATTGGTTGCATCTTTCATATGGTGTCTAGCTTGCATTACTTCTATTTTCTTGAAAATCCTTCTGCTTAGTTTGCACATTGTAGCTGTGAATATGTCATGCCGTCCTGTTTTTCTTACATATTCCATCCTCATACGGTTGTCTTACATCAAAGTATTGCTTGTCTGTATCATGCATCAATGAGTTCTGAAGAGTGATTTTATTCTTTCGTGTTGTGGGTACAGCTTGACATGGCAAAGTCAAAAAGAGCAAGGAACATAATATAGTAGGGAGTGCTGTTACTCGTCGGGTGAAACGGAAAAGGTTCTGCCGTCGAGATTCTGCTGGTACTTATAGTGCAGTAGAAGGTCCAAGTCCACCGGCTAAATCTACAAACACAGTATCACCTGCTCGACCAGCTGCAGCATCCGCTTCAACTGTACCAGCATCTCAACCAGTTACTCGTTCGTTTGCTCCGGAACTGGCCAGTTCCCAAGCTGCCTTCACACCTAACACTACTTCCGAAGCACTGCTGACACAACAGGACTTGGCAAGATCAGGTGAACCTCATGAGCATCAACACCAAGATGGTACCTGACCGAGTCAAGTTGCAGTTGCATGCTCCTTTATATGTACTCTCACAGTTTGATGTACACTAACACTTTCCATATTCGTTGTTGAACTAGCACCACGGCGCAAGCGGAAACAGACATCAGGGATAATGCTTGACAGATTAACAAAATCTAAAGGAGGAAGAATGGAGATCCATTTTGAGGCAGGTTTAAAAAGGCCACGTGATGGTACAAAGTCAGCCAAGTTGGTATCAGAGGCAGCCGTTGCCGTTAGGTGTCATGCACGTATCCTCCCAACGTGGATCCAGTACAGGAATGAGAAAGACAATACCCAGTTTAACACCTTCCTTGACCATTTATCCGTAAGTAGTGTTATTCATCACAATTAGTAATATTGTCTTGCTTTGTCCCATACTTTCTAGCTTCCTCCTAATAAGACTCACATTCTTTTTTCAACAGATGAGGTTCAAGTTGGATCCGAAATATGATGCAACTAAACAAGCATGCACTCATGGTTTTCAGTCTGCTCTGCGACAGTATCGGTACCACCTTAGAAAATCTCACTTTGAAGGCAAGGCTAACAATGAAATCGCCCAAACATCTCCAGTGGAATATATTATAGATGAAGACTGGACAGCCCTCGTTAAACACTAGTCTGATCCAAAGTATCAGGTAGGCTATATGTATTTGATCAGACCACATATTGAACTTGTATTTATGTATGTGCCTTACAAGTGTATCTTCTTCTAGGCTAACAGTTTGAAGAACAAAACCAACTGTTCTAAAGTGAAATTCCAACAGACAATAGGATCTCGTAGCTATATTGCACACTGCGAGGTTCTTGTAAATAGCTGCTACTTCGTTCTTTTTTTGTGCCATGTTATCGTATATATATTGACTTGTTCCAAATACACAGGAAAGCCCGTGCGGACCAAAAAGAACCTGAACCGAATGTAGTGCAAATCTTCAAGGATTGCCACACCAGCAAGATGAAGGGCATGAGCACACCAGTTCAAGCCGCTGTTGTAAGTCCTTACTCCTCCTGCCTTGAACTGATTGGTACTGTGATTGGTTCATTTAACTACTTGGTTTGCAGCCAATGTCAGTTACTCTGTTCACTTTTATTCATAGTTGTCTTAACATATCATTTCACCTTACATGGTTTAAAAGAGATGAAGGATATTCTTTTGGTCTTGATCTGTAATCTAGTTGTTATGTTCATGTGCGCACACAATGATAAAATAGCCTGTTTGTTTTATATATGTTTGCCCTTGATATGAATGATGTCATACTATGTTCATACTACTTTAAACCATGTCTCTTTATCCTTAGATGTCAACGAATGTGAGGAAATAGACAATACAGTAGGCATGCTACATGGACATATGTTCTGAAAGTGATTTTATTATGTAGTTGGCACCACAATACATGCTAATGTATTACAGTAGTGCACCAAAATAAGTTATGTATAAACGTTTAACCTACTTTGTTTGTTTTTGTCTCATTAGTAACTTATCTGGTACACTAATCTACAAGTTCAAACTTTCAGGAAGCTATGGAACAAATGATTGAACAACCACAACCACCTGAAGGTGACGAGGCTACTACAGGCACAATGTCACCTCTTGCTGTAGTGCGTCAGTATCTCTCCACTAACAGTGCAAAAAGCACCTTCCTGCGTAATTCTGGGTTGGTTGTCAAGGTAACCTCGTCCAAATTGCCTACTGAACAAAATCTTCTTGCTAGACAGAGTGATATATCTGTGCTCCAGACACAAGTCCAATCCCTAATGGACGTTGTTTCGGAAACAAGAATAGTGGTTGAGAAATGTCGTCAAGATATGAATGGTTTTGAAACCAGACTATCAGACATTCGCTTCGTTGTTCAAGAGCAATGGCGGAAAAAAGGTGGAGATCGTGCTGCTCCATCAGATTCTACAGCCTGAAACATTAGCACTCAGGTTAAATGATCTGTGCTTCTATACATCTGATGGTGCTTTTATTTGGAAGGACTGTAAACTTTATGCCAACTGGCCTTTTGTTGTATGGTTGGAATTTATTTTGTTGTGATACAACATTTATGATGTTGCCTCAGGCTGCAGTAATTACGATGCTATTTTTGTATAGTGTAGGTTTATCTTAGTAATGTATTCGGCCGAAAGCTTCGTAGGAGCCCAACATGCCAACATTCGTCGGGCCCATTCCAATTGGGCTAAAAACGATTACGGGCCGAAATTGGCATGTAGCCCACTAAAAATATCTGGGCCTAAATCAGCGTAAGCTTTCATATTTTTCTGGTAGGCATGTGCCCATAGTGGGCCTTTAACAGGCCTAAACATAATTTGGGCCCTCAGTAAATATAGGCCATTTACAGGTGTAAATATCTCGAGCCCATAAAAAACATGGGCCTTTAATAGACCGAAAGTGAGATTGGGCCATGATTGTGCCAAATAACTCACTGGACTTAGCAGGCCGAAATTGTGGCCCATTTATGATGCGGATCTTTGACAGGCCGAAATTTGGACGGGCCGTAAATGCGCCGACCTAATACACGGGCCTTTAACAGGCTGGAACTTCGGTCGGGCTGGATTGTCGTCATTTTTATATGGGCCGTTAATGGGACCGATATGACGTTGGGCCACATATGGCCCATGGTTTATGTCCGGCGTTAACAGGTCGAAAATGACAACAGGCCGAAAGTGGCCCGAAGCTATAGTGGGCCTCTAACAGGCCGAATGTCGGACATGGCCGAATATGACCCAAATCCTTCATGGGCATTTATGGGCCGAAAGTTTTGATGGCCTGTAAATGGGCCCAAATGAAGCCGGACCTTTAACAGGACGGAAATACATCAGGCCGTAATTCGGCCCAATTACTTAGCGGACTGTTAACGGGCCAGAAGTGACCATGGGCCGCGTTGATGACAAGTTTAGGACAGGCCGTTGACGGGCCGACTTGATAGAGAATGCTGGGCCTTTAGCTGGGCCGACCCATTATGGTCTGTAGAATCTTGTGGGCCTTTAGCTGGGCCGGCCCATTGTGGTCCACAAAATCTTGTGGGCCTTTAGCTGGGCCGGCCCATTATGGTTAGCAAAATCGTGTGGGCCTTTAGCTGGGCCGGCCCATTATGGTCTGCTAAATTTTGTGGGCCTTTAGCTGGGCCGGCCAATTATGGTCCGCTAAATCTTATGGGCCTTCGGTTGGGCCGGCCCATTTAAACTTTGTGGGCCACTTTTGGGCCGGTCCACATGTCAACATATCATAGGCCCATCTCGACCGTTGGATGAGTGACACCTGTGCCAACGCGGAGCTGGCGCATGGATTCGTCAGCCAATGAGAATTTTACACGTGGAAAATCGGCATTGGTTGTGGCTGTTAACGGGTTATCGGATCCAAAATCCGACCCGATAGCTTAATGGCGTTCCGTTACGGTGGATGCCACTTGTCGGTCACCCTTGACGAAAGCACTTCTGTGACACGCGATTTATCGTCATGGAAGTGGACACTTCCGTGATGATAATTTTGGCAATGTCATGGAACACTTGTACGACATCACATGTATGACTATCTTGATTCTATCATAAATTTGTCATGGATGTACATGCATGACAAAAAACGCGACCTACTGTGACAAACACGTATCATCACGGAAGTGTATTTTTTTGTAGTGGTGGCTTGGTGTGCTAGGGAATACATATGGAGTGGAGGTAATTAATCTACCAAACCATAGGATACATTCACACATGCATAATTGACTTGGGATGATTCCAGAGGAAGCAAAAACTAGCTTTCTCTAATTCACGACAACAACTTACATCAAATGCATGTGAATTCGAGGAAGTCACTTATTCCATCCAAGCATGAGCTTCATGAACGGAACACGAAGGCATTGCTTACAAAGCTTCCAACACTAGCTTAATGTTCAACATGAATCATGGAGGAGATAAAATGCTGCTGATGGGCTTAACAACAACTCATCAGAATTTCCATATCACTGGAATTCCACCATTATGTGAACAAGGCGATAGCATTGGTCAGACCAAAGGATGTAATGGTGTATGCTCGAGGGATCAATCACGAGTAAGACAGCATTAAAAACATCATTGGTTCTGATTCGATTTGATGATAGCCCATACTCAAATCAAAGATTGGGTAAGATAATAGGTCCAACAACTGATCATGAGGACCAATTGATGAAGATATCATCTTTCTTCAACACACACACAGAAGATATCCCTTAGAGATGAACTAAGTTAAGCAAAGCTTTTACCTTCCAACTCTCCAAGTTGTTGTCTAGCTCAACCAACTAGCTCAGGGATATCCCACACCGATTCTTGGAGAAGGGGTGATTTATAAGAAAACCAACTTGATCACGAACCCAACATAGCGGTCAGGTGACAACCAGGTAATACTTCCAAGAAGATCTTCGGAAAATCATTAACCACCGATATGTCACTAAGCTCGAGAACAATCTTGCTTCTTTGGTAAGACGATATGATCAGATAAGCAAGGGTTGGCACTATCCTAACTCATTAATCGAAAAGTGCACCGTAAGTAAGGACTAGGTAGCACAATCTATCTTAGAATGATGACTCAATAACCAACACTCTAAGAATGAGAATATTGTCCATTTACTACCAAGCAACTAGTTGCTAGGAGTATTGATTTCACACATCACAGTTCACTTGTCGGTATTCCGGTTGCAACAACACGGAACCGAGGAGCGAATGACAATGGCGAGAAGTATCACTGCATCAAGAATTCATATGAGTTGGTGCAATTATCATGACATTCTTGACATAAGACTGTAATACTCCAGGTAGAACAGAACAGAAGCTAGATTGGCATTCTTATCTGTGGAATACAACTACTTTGACCCAATCCAGGGAATGGATAAGGTACTGGAGTTTGTTTCTCCTGGTCATTCCGGAATAGAATGGCTTGACGGACCATGAGAATAATGCGCTCCGGGAAACATGAATGCACACATAAACTTGACTATCCACTGATAGACAAGGATCGGAATACAACTACAAAAGAACAACTCAGAGGAACATATGGTTTTGTGAGTTGTGGATGCATAGATTAGCATGTCGAACGAGTTCAACATATTTCTTCCGGATAACCCATGCAAAAAGATAGAACTGGCAGAGTCACAATGTAGAATGGAGAACTCATCGAGAGCACTCTTGTTGTGATCTTTTGGTTCAAAGAACTTCTGCCATAAGAAGTTCATGGTATTTGGAAGAAGGAAATACCACGGACCTCGAGGATTATCACAAGGTTACTAATATCCTAAAGGTACGAGCAACACTCTCAACACGAGGTAAGTAGAGTGAATCTTGGGTTCAAGAACCCAGGAAAAGGATACCTACTAACTAATAACATCACGAGATGGTTCTGAGAATGGTGGCCAGAATCATCACACTGGGGATACAAAGCATTGCTAGATTACTAGGTGACTCCCTAAGACACCTAGGTTCATAATAATAGCTCCAACATATATGTCGAGGCAATAGAGTACCTCAACTCACCGATTAGTGTGGTTGAACTGGCCCAAAGGGACATCGGGAATGGAAAGAAGGGATTTGCAAATGCATCAGACTACTTAGAAACCTGGGATGACTCAGATAGCATAACGGCTGTAAATGCTCAAAAAGATTTGAGACATCCTATAAAATGGTGGCATAAGAATCACAATATCAAGGTTCCGAGATCAACTGTCAACATACTAAAGTAGTAGAAACTGAACTGAGGCTTGGAACCAATAATACTATAAGAGTCTATGGATTAGTAACACATGAACCTGATAGAAAGAAGAGAAGCCTAGTTCTTAATCCCCATACAAGAGAAGAGGATGACTCGGATCAGAAGGGCGTAAGGTAAAGGAGTAAAAAGAGCCTTACGTTCCCTTCCACAATCAATTCCCTTACATAACTAAAGAATTTCTAGACTCAACTTTGACCGGTTTGGCTTGGTAATCCTATAGGCAGTCAGGCTCTGATACCAACGCTGTCAGGACCTCGATTCTAAGTCACACTGATCTAGCCTGTAACACCTCATATCACTTTGCGGCCTCATGCACGGTATTCCCACGGGTGTCGCATTACCATAGCCTGGGACCATTTGCGCCTTTTGGCTCACGTATATGATAGCATCGCTAGCATTCATATGACAAAGAACCCGGGCCGACATGACTAGTCATGAACCCAAAGTGGCACTAACTTACGGGGACAAGCATACATGAATCAACCTCGAGCATGTCGGTCAACAGCGTATGAATCCGGGCTATAGCAATTGGGCTAATAGGACTCCGGGAACCCGGGCTGCAACAGGCTAATAGATTTTCCGGATGTCTCCGCATGACATTTCCCCGAAGGACAGACACAGTAACAAAGTGAATCACATGCCGGTCAGTCTAAGTGTTCTGGAGTAGTAGTGCTGAGCTAGCAGGAATCCGGTAAACTGGGCTGTAGCAGAGCACCATGGCTCAGTGGAAGCACTAGACTACATTTCCCCATAAGAGAGGCTACCAAGGATAAACAACTAGGTTGTCGGATCCCACACATACCAAGCATTTCAATCATACACACAATATGCCCGATATGTGTAAATACAACATGGCATCACAACAAAACTCTACAACTCAAAGTATTTATCATTAGGCTTCGAGGAGCCAAGTATTACAAACATGGGTCTCATGACCCAACATACAGAGCATACAAGCAACAAGCACAAGCGGAAGCTTAACTTGTTTGAGTACAAACAACTATAAAAAGAAAAAGGTTGAGAAGCCTGACTGTCTACAAGACCCTGCCGAGGGCACCAGATCGTAGCTGGGGTAACAAGCTAAACGTCGACGTCCACAGAACTACTAGCGAGACTGAAGTCTCTCTGCAAAAACATAAATTAAGCAAACGTGAGTACAAATGTACCCAACAAGACTTACATCAGAACTAGCTACATATGCATCATTATCAACAAAAGGGATGGTGGGGTTTAACTACAGCAAGCCAGCTTTGACTCAGTGGCTAACCTGAACTACTACTGCAAGTAACTCTTTTGAGGTGGCGCACATGAGTCCACATATTCACCAATCAATACACCACTATGGATCGGCTCCCGTCTCCCTTCGAGAACGCCATCCATAGCACTCACGCTTATCTTGCGCATTTTAGAGTATCCACTTTCACTTGTCTATGAACTGTACAGGCAACCAAGAAGTCCTTTACCGCGGACAAGGCTATTCGAATAGATCATTTATAACCCTGCAGGGGTGTACTTATTCACACACGCTCTCGCCACTTACCACCATGTACACGTCGTGTATCTCGGCAACCTTCAAGTGGAAGCCTGGCGAGGGAGTCGGCCATGACCTGACTAACCACACAAGTCTCTAGTCCAGGTTTATTGCCTATTCGGGGTCCATCCGCGAGGAGATCCGGCTAGGTTCCCTCACAACCCCAAACGATGTGTGCAGGGTTCCCGAGACACCAAACGGGCGCCCGGTACACCATGCCACGGTGTATCTACCGCATCATAGCCCACCCCTAGGGTCAGCGCTACGCACGGCCTCCAACACATATCCTACAAACACTGGAAACTAGTTGCAACTCCTGGACAGAGGATCAAGGGCGGTTAATAAGTCGAGAGGGTCAATTAAGGATCCCAATGAGTGGTAGTAGCTGTTCATGGATCACAAACACAGAACTCAGTTCCTGAGGACGGTTTCAATGAGACAACCCACCATGTACTCCTACATGGCCTCTCACCGCTACCTTTACCAAATCATGTTCACACACTTAGCTCACACACAATAGGACATGTTCATCACCATTCCAATTCATCCCCGATGAATCAGACCTGACTCAACTCTAAGCAGTAGCAGGCATGACAAACAAGCATGAATGAGTAGGCACATCAGGGCTCAAACAACTCCTACTCATGCTAGTGGGTTTCATCTATTTACTGTGGCAATGACAGGTCATGCAGAGGAAAAGGGGTTCAACTACCGCAGCATGTAACAGTTGAATCGTTGTTGTCCTAATGCAGTAAAAGAGAGCAGGAGTGAGAGAGTGGGATTGTATCAGAATGAACAAGGGGGTTTTGCTTGCCTGATGAAGTGGTAGTAGGATACTGCCCTTCAGTCGGATATTCGTGGGTATCCTCGGAGGCAGAACATACCACGAGAGACACATCGGAACACAATCATCACATGGCAATATGAAACAATATGATGCATTCTATGACATGGCAATATGGGTCTGTTTTGGCTAATGCATTCTAAAATAGGTTGGTTTGAGTCCATTTGAATCAAAGATTCAAATGAAAGCCCATGATATGAAGTCATATTAATGCATTAGCTTGTTTCACTTAAACAGCAAGGTTAAAGTGTTCTAACATGCATGCAACCATTACAGATGGAAAGATTGGTTTTTTCTGATCAATTTTCATATATAAATATTTGCATTTGGAGTTACAGATCAATTTCTATGAATTTTTGAAGTTGATAACATTTTCTGGAATTTCCTGTATAAGAATAAATCCAGTAAATGATTTATTGCATCAGCATTGCGTCAGGGTGATGTCAACAGTCAACGGGGACGGTCCAGGTCAAACCTGACAAGTGGGTCCCGTGTGTGAGTGTCATTAGACTAACTAATTTTAGTTAGTCCTAATCCTAGGTTAATTAGCAAGAGAGGGCCCGCGTGTCAGTGGCTCATCTAATTAGCTAAGTTAATTAACACTAACTAAACCTAACACTAATTAAACAGTCGCCTAGGCCCACACGTCAGGGGAGGTCAAACCCCTGGTCTGTAGGGTCAAACCCGCCGGTGACTCGACGCCGACGAGGCCAGACGCGGCGGAGGTTCTCGGAATTGCTCCTCCGGCGACCAAATTAACGGCGGAGCCCATCTAAGAGTAGTTGGAGCTCGCGCGCATCGAGTGGTGGTAGTGGGAGGTGCTGGGTTGGCCGGAAACAATGGCAACGACCACTTGGGCGGTGGCCGGAGTTCGGCCGTTGCTCAAAATGGCGTTACAGGCTACACTAGGAGCAGCGGGTGGCCGTGCTCGACTCGTGGGGATGTACTGAGTGCAGTGGTGAGCTCGGGTGCAAGCTTGCACAGCCGTGGCCACGGTGGCGACATGGCCGGCGGCGAGGAGCTATCGGCTCCGATGACCATGGTGGTTAGAAGGCGTGGACGAGCACAGGGAGAGAGGGGAAAAGGGCATGGGCTCACGGCGATTCCGGAAGAGGCAACGGTGAGGCTGGGGAGGGGCTGGAGCTCGCGAATCCCCGGTGAGATCACCGGCGGCCAGAGGTTGAAGACGAGGTTGGGAATGTCATTGTAGGTCTTCCGGCGAGGCGTGTCTCGGTGGGGAGGAGGAGGGGGTCGCGGCAGAGCTTCTGAGCGCATCGGCTAGGCGTGGGTCGCGGGTGGCCGCAGTGGTGGGTGTCGGCGCTCTCGGAGTGCTGTGGTATCGCGGGAGAGAGAGAGAAGGGGGAGGAGGAGGGGTCCAGAGTAAGAGGGGGGGTCAGGGGGGCTGGTGTGCGCTCGGGGCCGACTCCAGCAGCGGCAAGCAGGCAGGAGGTGGCCGTGCGCGTGCCGGCGTGCGGTGGCCACGTGCCTCGGTCCTTATGGAAGAGGAAGGAGAACACACGGGATCCCCTAGTGGGTTGGGCTGCCAACTGGGCCGGCCAGGTGGGCTTTGGTGGGTCTCTGCTCTTTTCCTTTTTCTTTCTCTTTTCTAATTCTGACATTCGTTTCTGGACTTAATAAAAATGGCTAGGCACTTTCAAAAATCATGCAACTAATTGAGGTCATTGTTTGGAATATTTCCAACAGTAAACATTTCAGTTTGTGATTATTTGGACATTTAAAATATTTTATAACATTTAAATGCCCAAATGCAAATAGAGTATGATTTAATTCAGAGCCCAAATATGTCATGGAAAAATGTCCATCACCTCTGGTTACTGTTTCCTGCCTTTTCCAAAAATGATGAACATTTTTGAAAGCTATTTGGATTTACTGAAAATATTTTAGTTGAACCAAGTGAATTCCTTTGATGCTAGGGTTTAGGCAATCCCCATTTCAAGTTTCTTTCAAACTTAAACATGATGCACACATGAAGCTAGCCTAGTGCAATGCCAGAAGCTAGGGATGTGACAATGACAAATGGATTTTTCCAAAACTTGGTGGAGAGAGTTGATATAGATAGGATAATACTTAGGAATATTTTCAGCCATAATGGAGCAAGATAAAATATACTTGCTTCACAAACTGAAAATTTGGACAGAATCAAAGAATTGCTCCTATGCTCACATAGTTCAATGGAATAAACTAAGTTTGGGTGGAGGCTAATGATTTGAGATAATTGAGAATATGGAAAAGTTTCATCCCATTTGGAAACTCTATGAAGGTACTTCCTTCACAAGCATGCCATCTGGTCAGAAACTTTGAAAAATTGCACAGGGAGCTAGGATGACTGGATTGAGCTCATATTTGGTATCCATGGGTGATTTATCAAGGTTAATCACCCTGCCAAATTGCAGCTCAATTGGAATTAGGAATAAAGCATTTCCTTTGCAAAAATTTCAAAGAGGGCAGAAACTTGCATTGGATCATGTGCTCAAATTATGGTCTTTGCAGCATGGGTTTGGATGGAAATGGTGAAGATATAGCAATTACAAACTCCACAAATTCTTTGGGAATTTTCCTTGCTATAAAAATGGTAGCTCCTCTGGAAAATGGCAGAAATGCAATATTGGCTTAAAATAGGAAAATGCAATTTTCCTTATTTAATTATGGCCAATATCTTGCATATTTTGCATATCCAAGGATTAGAAGGATAGGAGGGTCTCTAGGAACAGATGGGATGATCAACAGATCAAGGAAAATGATGGCTCCTTTGTAATCACAACAGCCACATTCAAATTCCAAAAATTTGGAATTAGGGTTTGAGAGGATTTGAGATGATTCAAAAGAGATCTTGCCCACTGACAAAGACATGAGCAAGCTTTTGAAAGGTTGGAAATGACAAGAATTCTCAGAGTCATCCAACAAACTCAGGAGAAAGATTTTGAAAATGAGTTCCATGAAGGAATAACAGCTCAAAAATTGATAACCCAATTTTGGGGCTGCTACAAACCTTCCCCCCTTAAAAAGAATCTCGTCCTCGAGATTCCTAGGGTTACAACACAATTGCAAAGATAACTACTCCAGGGAAAACCTCAGGGTAAATTTTAACCCTTTGGTCGGATTCGAACGAGTTGGGGCACCGATAATTGGTGCACCTAGGGAGATATATGGGCAAACACGGTTATATCCACGACTAGGGCCATTCAAGAGCAAACTCTCGAAAAATTTGCTAGATGCACCCCAGTGAACAGTGGATTCACCTGCTGACACGTGGGTCCAGGGCCCACTAGCAGCCTCCTTCTTCTACCTCTGTCCAACTGCTTCTTCTATGCTGCTGCTTAGCATGCGGCTTGGCGCAGCGCGCATCTAGCTCCTAGTGTGATGAGGACCCTAGTGCCGTAGTGCGTGGCGTGCATGACACCGGTGCAGGGAGCACTCACATCGTGGGCCAGCACCTTGTCGGCACTTCTGGTGGATTCGCCTCCTGGATGCCGGTGATCGGGCGACGGGCGGTTCTCCTGGACCTCGCTCACCGTACATCGGGGTTGGGCTATAAAAGACGGCAGCGCGGCTCTCCTCCAATGCACCAACACAATGCCTCTCTACTACCTCTTCGTTTTGGGGTGAGATCAAGCCGAGCTCCTTCGGTGAGGAGGGGTTCTTGGCGGTGCTACGGTTGTTCCTCACGGCGTTGCTGGGTACGCTAATCGGCTCGTCGATCCTCCTGCTGATACTCATCAGGAATGATTGGCCTCGGGACAATGCGTGACTAGGTACGGTGGCTCGAGATGCGGGAGAAGACGGTGCACTGCGTGGTCCTCTGCCACACTTGATCCTCCGTCGCTTTGTGCTGGCGGAGTAATCGCGTGCTGCGGTGGAACGGCGGTGGCGACTCGGCTGCATCATGCAAGGCCGTGACGGTGGGGTGGTGAGGTTCAGATGTGGGTGAGGTGGCTGCGCCAGCTCAGGATTCAGACTAGGGCACGGGAAAAATTTCGCGGATAGCTCCAGGAAATGTAGATGTCGAGGTAGAATCGGAGTTGAAATCTGTATCGGGGTAGATGTACTGGATCGAGTGAAATAAAGTTGGCAGTGTTCCTTCAGAAGTGAAATCGGGAAAAAGAATTAGAGACGAGGAACTGCCAGACGGAAATGCCTCTGTGAGGCTCTAGGTTTAGATATCCGGCACACGAGGTATGCACAGATAGAGATGGATACGTGACTTTGCATTCCCCCGAGTACTGCCCGAACATACTCGTGGGTGAACCGGGTATGCGTGCAGTATGCAATACAAACAAACTAACAAACATACCGATGCAACAAACATGCAATGCAAACACAGCAGAAAATCATTCTAAGGTGTTTTAATGCTAGCGGGTATATGTAATCTTGGCATACATATACCTACACAAGCGCGCATTTTAATAGAGACTCGGGACGAGCCAATGTTGTTTTTAGTGTATGTGTCGTACTGATTAAAATCTTGTTAGCAACACATTGGCAACCCTGTCAAACATCTCTGCTTGATAGAGAGACAAACAAAAACAAGCACGAAAACAAACATAGAACACATCATACATATTACAACAATGCAAGCATACAACAAAGCACGAACGCTCTACGCGCTAAACGAAACTACTCACTCTGGGATACATAGTTCTATCCTCCTATCGAGGATGAACAGACTGACTGACCTACTCGCAGATTCATCTCACTGCGCGGCTGAGGTCATGCAGAGGACTGGCCTTGCTGGGGCTCTCCGCGAGGACAAAGACTAAGCCAATCTCCATCTTCATCGTCTGACAGCACTATGGGTTGGGCTTCTACTGCTGGAGGTGTGGCTGAAATTGATCCAAGCAAATGCTGCTGGTGGATCCAAAAAAGAGCCTTGTCGAGGGTGACAATGTTTGGCCTGGGCCACAATACAGGCTGAGAGGGTAGCACTGGTTCGGATGGCATGGGGTGAATGGCTTGAGATGTGAATTTACGAGCCTCACGATAAGCTTCCTTGACCACTCGTAACTCATCATTGTACAGGGTTCTAAATTCGGCAAGCATCTTTGAAATCATCATCCCCTGGGCAGTGATATATTGCACCAAGAGAGCGATTGCGGGGTCATCTCCTTGGATAGCGGGAGAAGGCTGCATTCCCGCTTCTGCCACAATGGGGAAAAAGCAGAACTCCCGCCTCGTTGGCACATGCGGGAACTTGGTTCAGAGGTATAGGATGGCCTCCACAGCAGCGGCCTGAATGGCTAAATCAGTGGTAGGCATGGATCTACCCTGAAAAACCAACGGCTGGCCATCTACTGCAAGGCCTAGGCTGATGTGCACTCTTGCAACAAAGCGATGAAGGTGAGGGACGGGTGTCGACTGGAACACCAGGTAATCTGGGCTAGCATTGCAGCCAAAGGCTTTAGTGAGCATCTCGGTAAGAAGGGGTGGAAAGCCAGGGTGGTTGACGACAAAGGTGCGGGTGTGAAACTTGGGAGCTTTGAAGCTGCTAGTCATGGCTGGGGAGCTACTAGCTAGGCTTCTCTGCAGGGACATGGGTGAACGAGGGGAGCGCGAAACGTCTAGCGGAAAAGGGGGATTTTATAGGCAGCTATGCGGGACATGCCCGCATGGCGTGGCCCCTTTCCCTTAATGGTGAAGGGAAGGCGGTGCGGCTGACCAAAAAGGATAGGGTTGCTATTCATTCCATGGATAACTAGGCGGGGACAGCGGGGTGAGGACGTGTCGGTCCCGACTGCGCCACCTGTTGATTAACAGTGGCCATGCCGGATGCTAGGGATGGGTCAAATCCCTTAGGGTCATTACGGTTTAATGGTAACGGTGATCTAATGCTATGATAACCTATGCCAGCCTAGCTGCTCTGATACCATCTCCTGTGACACCCCGATCCGCATGGAGCAGGGAGGCTTCGCACGTCAGCCCAGGATTATGCCAGACGCACGACAGGTCCATGATACAGCATTCCAGGTACAATAACATTCATCAACTACATGTGTATAAGATTACATCATTGATGAATACAATTATCTAGCATAGCCCTAAGGCTATTAAAAGGTAGCGGAAGTCTATTTAAATGGCGGCGGAAGTCTTGGTTTGGCAGCATCTCACTTAGGCTAGGCTCCACAACTCACGGGACTGGCAAGATTACGGCCTAGCACGACGGAACAAGCGAACAAGTTGGGTACGACCTACAAAACTGGCATGACACGCCAGGTCGGTACATTGAATGTACTTGCAAGACAACCAAATACATAACATCCAAAGAAACAGATGACAAAGCAAGAACCAAGCATATGCAATAGTCTACTTTAACACAACTTCTAAGCATGGCAATGATATTAACTAGAATCATAAATCAAACTAAGCATCAACATCATAGCATCTACTAGCATGGCATATCAAATTTACTCCTACCATATCAATAGCAAAGCATAACATATCAAAATATGGATGGCATCATGAAACTATGCTTAAAATAAACTACCAGTTACCTCCCGTGAAGGCATGACGTATTAACCTTATGCAACACCACTTAATCTGCCACGGCTCCTCGGAGCACACGCATGACTTACCGAGACCTCGTCTCGGGGTCATATCAACACCTCATCGTGACTTCTCACGATTATCTCATAGTCCAAGTCATCACATGATTTACCACATTTTAATTATCACACAAGTTATTAGCAGGTTTATCCTCCATTTCAACCAAGATCCGATAGTGTGACCTACTACGAACTTTTGCCCATGACCAAGACGCGGCTATCAATAGATTGAATATACTCTCTGCAAAGGTAGCACACTTTACCCACACCACGGAACCCTGGCCTCGCACTCCCATACGTGCGGACCACGGTGTTCCGACAAAACCGAGCTACTGCCATGACACTCTCCCGGCCACTCCGACCAATACCCCCTTGGGGTTCGGTCCTGGGTGGCCCCATGTCTACCAAAGACACCAATGGCCAACGTCATGGCAAAACAGTCCCAAACGGGACAAGGTACCATAAAAACAAAAACGAGCACACAAGGTTATGTCCACCTACCTGATCAGGGTAGCGTGTTCCCATAACCTTCCCTCACGGGAGGCACCGGTGAGAGGCATGACAATAGACCCTGCCAGGACCTTCCCATAAGGTAAATGTGGTTGCACAGGAGAAAGCTCGACTTGGGTGGCACTATGATATCCCAGTGATGACGGGGGAGGTTTGTTATTAAGTAATATTATTAACTTCTCCATCATCAATCATCATGCGAGCATTATTAACAAGAATGCAATAACTAACATGCAACATACCGATGCAGTAACAAAACATCAAGCATTTCAAAAGAACAGTGATAGCATGCGAAACATGGCAATACCAAGTACTAGCAAACTTATTAGTGCAATAGAATTATCATAACATCGATACTACTAACATGAAACTAAACTGGGCAGAGGCATGATATTATTAGTAGCAACAGTAAACTAGCATGTCAACCTATTTCATGAACGCATAAGCATGCAAGACAGATAACAAAACATATAGCACGACTAAAATAATAGGAGACGGAACAGACAAGAAACTACTGCAACTAAACACACACACGAGGTGCAAGCAAAGTCAACATGCAAGTTCGGGGCTCAAGATAATTGGTTGGCTTGCCTGGGGTCGACAAATACTCCGGAAAAAGTGCGGAACGATCGCAGAAAGATTTGCCAGAAACAGTTCTCTCTCGGAGGGGGCCTGTTTACGTGCAAGGGCAAAGTGGTCATTTTCACTGTGTGAAAACATAATAAAAATGATACCAACAGAAAGAGTTCGACGAGACGAAGACGTGAGCGTTGGTTTCACCTCAATCGGAGTTACGGTTGCGGAGTTATAAAGTGATGAAAATCAGGGACTTTTTTGCAAAAAGAATATCCACATACGGGTCCCTGAGTGGATAAGTCAGAGGCGCAAAATTAGAAATACGCTTTATGATTAAGAAAACGCATTCTGCGCTGAAACAGAGGGCAATACGCTTTCAATAAAAGAAAACATACTTTGAGCTGAAGCAGAGAGAAAATACGCTTTCGTTGGATGAAATTGTGCACGGGCAGAAGCCGTGTCCACTTATCCACGTCAGCAGGGCGCTGGGCCACTAGCGCGTGGGGCCCAGGCGCAGGGGAAGGGGGTCGGGCGCTCGTCTTCTTCCTCCCTGTGTTCTTCGCGTGGAACAGAGGAGGACCAGGCGAGGCAGAGGCGAGCTTCAGGCGAGGGGGCCGGCCGACTCCGGTCGTCTCCGGCCGTGGCGCGGTAGCTAGGCGTGGCCCGCCGCATCCATTCAGAGGAAGGGCGGCTGCTGGGGAGGCGCGGGGAGGAGATCGCCACCGGAAAGGAGAGCGACCGCGGCGGCACTGGATCTTGGGGGCGGAGGCTTTAGGTACTCCGGTGACGAGGTGAGGGTCTGGGGAGGATCACCGGAGCATGGGAAAGATGTGGGTGCGGTCAGGGAGTGGAGGGGTGGCTCTGGTCGCTTCAATTTAGCAGGACCAAGGAGGCGTCCATGACGGCAATGGCGGGCGAGAGGAGGCTCGGAAGCTCAGGGGAGAGGCTTGGGAGGGGTTGAGGACCGCAATGAACCTCCAGGCGTGCTTAAATAGCCGCAGGGAGAGCTCTAGAGGGAGGGGTGAGGCGACACGCGGCGCGGCTACGTGTCCGAGCGCCGGCGATACGCACATGCGGCCATGGGTCACGGGGAGCGGCGGGAAGGCGACGAGGGGATGCGGACGAGTGCCAGGGGGTCACGGAGACGAGGGATGCTCGCGGACGAGAGGTAGAAGTGGACAAGAGGCGAGGAAACGACGGTGCGTGTGTTCGGTGATGGCCACGGCTCAACGAGGAAGCAAACGAAGGGGGAAACGGATCAAGGCGCACGGCGAAGATGAGGCTGAGCTATGTGACATGATTGGACAAACCAGGACCGGCCGGAGCAAGGGTGCCGACAAGAACAGTGGCTAGACCACCGATTTGGCCTGCATTGCCCCGTGCTCACCACGCGCACTGGTGCAAACGGCGCACTCCGAGCGGTCAAATCATGTCTGGGAAATGGACCTTGCTACCCTTAGTTCAAAGGCGGTAACAACTTGTTCCAGGGGGCAAGAAGGGATCTGCAGGCTGATCCAAAACATTGCTGCAGCAAGGTGTTTGTGCTGCGGGGAGACAATCACAGGAAGAGGAAAAGGCTGAGCTTTGGCATGGTGTGATCATACATTAAAATGATTACTTCTGCAAATTATTAGCTCATAAGGATGAATAAAAATGATAGTTGATGTACAATGCACCACCATGGACAGAATTAGAGATTAGGATGATGCACTCACATAGTTGATTAGATAGAGCTAGAATTATGCATGGCCCAATTATTTGATGATATGAATAGTACCAAAGAGTTTCATTCCATTTGGATGAACCAAAATAGCACTTGCTTCACAAAGCATCTCTCTGGACAGAATTTTGGAAAATTTGCACACGGAAAATTGGGTAATGGATTGAGCCAAAACTTGGTGGAGAGAGTTTATATAGATATTATAAGACTTAGGAATATTTTCATTCATAATGGAGCAAGATAAATTATACTTGCTTCACAAACTGAAAATTTGGACAGAATCAAAGAATTGCTCCTGTGCTCACATAGTTCAATGGAATGAACTGAATTTAGGTGGAGGCTAATTATTTGAGATACTTGAGAATATGGAAAAGTTTCATCCCATTCGGAAACCCTATGAAGGTACTTCCTTCACAAGCATGCCATCTGGTCAGAAATTTTGAAAAATTGCACAGGGATCTAGGATTAATATATTGATCTCATCTTTGGTATCCTCGGGTGAATTATCAAGGTTAATAACCCTGCCAAATTTCAGCTCAATTGGAATTAGGAATAAAGCACTTCCTTTGCAAAAATTTCAGAGAGGGCAGAAACTTGCATTGGATCATGTGCTGAAATTATGATCTTTGGAGCATGGGTTTGGATGGAAATGGTGAAGATCTAGCAATTAAAAACTCCACAAATTCTTTGGGAATTTTCCTTTCTATAAAAATGGTAGCTCCTTTAGAAAATGGCAGAAATGCAATATTGGCTTAAAATAGGAAAAGGCAAGTTTCTTTATTTAATTATGGCCAATATCTTTGCCAGAGCTTGGATTTGGCATAAATATCAACTCCACCAATTCTCATGAATTTAGGAGATGGCTAGCTATGCCTTTGGATTTTATTCCTCAAAAAGGCAAGAAAATGAATAAATCATAATTCAAAAATATTGCATAAGACTTAGCAATATTTTTGCATATCCAAGGATTAGAAGGATAGGAGGGTCTCTGGGAACAAATGGGATGATCAACAGATCAAGGAAAATGATTGCTCCTTTGTAATCACAACGGCCACATTCAAATTCCAAAAATTTGCAATTAGGGTTTGAGAGGATTTGAGATGATTCAAAAGAGGTCTTGCCCACTGACAAAGACATGAGCAAGGTTTTGAAAGGTTGGGAATGACAAGAATTCTCAGAGTCATCCAACAAACTCAGGAGAAAGATTTTGAAAATGAGTGCCAGGAAGGAATAACAACTCAAACATTGATAACCCAATTTTGGGGCTGTTACATGCATCTAGAGTATTAAGTTCACAAGAACGGAGTAACACATTAGGCAAGATGACATGATGTAGAGGGATAAACTCAAGCAATATGATATAAACTCCATTTTTTATCCTCGATGGCAACAATACAATACGTGACTTGCTGCCCCTACTGTCACTGGGAAAGGACACCGCAATATTGAACCCAAAGCTAAGCACTTCTCCCATTGCAAGAAAGATCAATCTAGTAGGCCAAACCAAACTGACAATTCGAAGAAATTTTCAAAGATATCAAACCATGCATATAAGAATTCAGAGAAGAATCAAGTATTGTTCATTGATAATCTTGATCATAAACCCACAATTCATCGGATCTCGGCAAACACACCGCAAAAAGTATTACATCGAATAGATCTCCAAGAACATCAAGGAGAACTTTGTGTTGAGAACCAAAGTGAGAGAAGAAGCCATCTAGCTAATAACTATGGACCCGAAGGTGTGTGGTAAACTACTCACACATCATCAGAGAGGCTATGGTGTTTATGTAGAAGCCCTCCATGATCGAATCACCCTCAGGCAGATCGCTAAAAAAGGTCCCCAGATGGGATCTCACGGGTACAGAAGGTTGTGGCGGTGGAAAAGTGGTTTCGTGGCTCCCCGGGATGTTTTCAGGGTATAAGAGTATATATAGGAGAAAGAAGTAGGTCGGTGGAGCTACGAGGGTCCCACGAGGGTGGGGGCGCGCCTACCCCTGGGCACGCCACCCTACCTCGTGGTCGCCTCGTTGCTTCCTTGACCTCCAGTCCAAGTCTCCTGGATTGCGTTTGTTCCAAAAAATATCCTCACGAAGGTTTCGTCCCGTTTGGATTCTATTTGATATCCCTTTTCTGCGAAACACTGAAATAGGCAAAAAAACAACAATTTGCATTGGGCCTTCGGTTAATAGGTTAGTCCCAAAAATAATATAAAAGTGCATATTAAAGCCCATTAAACATCCAAAACAGATAATATAATAGCATGGAACAATAAAAAATTATAGATACGTTGGAGACGCATCAATGACGTTGGTGATGATTTCCCCCTCCCAGAGGGATGTTTCCCCTGTAGAACAGCTCCGCCGGAGCCCTAGATTGGTTCCGCCTCAAGACGGCGGCGCTTCGTCCCGAAAACTTCCTTCTTATTTTTTCCAGGGAGAAAGACTTCATATAGCAAAAGATGGGCACCGTAGGCCTGCTAGGGGGCCCACGAGGCAGGGGGCGCGCCCCCACCCTCATGGACAGGGTGTGGCCCCCCTCTGGTGCTTTCTTCGCCCAATATTTTTTATATATTCCAAAACTGACTTTCGTGGAGTTTCAGGACTTTTGGAGTTGTGCAGAATAGGTATCTAATGTTTGCTCCTTTTCCAGCCCAGAATTCCAGCTGCCGGCATTCTCCCTCTTCATGTAAACCTTGTAAAATAAGAGAGAAAAGGCATAAGTATTGTGACATAATGTGTAATAATAGCCCATAATGCAATAAATATGGATATAAAAGCATGATGCAAAATGGACGTATCAACTCCCCAAGCTTAGACCTCGCTTGTCCTTAAGCGGAAGCCGATAACGAAAAATATGTCCACATGTTTAGAGACAGAGGTGTCGATAAAATAAAATACGGACATGAGGGCATCACGATCATTCTTATGACAACAATATATATATATATTGTCATATGATTTCTTATGCTAAAGTAACAATCTATTCACAATGTCAAGTATGAATTAGAAAACTTCATTGAAGACTAACAAACTATGATCTCAGTCATTGAAACAATTGCAATTTATCATAACATCAGAAAGATTCAATATAAGAGCTTTTCAGCAAGTCCTCATACTCAACTACCATTTAGTCTTTCACAATTGCTAACACTCATGCAATACTTATGGGTATGGAGTTTTAATCGGACACAGAGAAAGATAGGGGCTTATATTGTTGCCTCCCAACCTTTTACCTCAAGGGTAATGTCAACAATAATAGTTTATCATAACTTACATCCAATTGGATATATATATATATATCAGGATCTTTCCAACACGATGTTCTTGCCAAAGGATAAAGTGTAAAAAGGAAAGGTGAAGATCACCATGACTCTTGTAGAAGACATGAGAAAAATAAATAAAAGGCAGGCCCTTCGCAGAGGGAAGCAGAGGTTGTCATGTGCTTTTATGGTTGGATGCACAAAATCTTAATGCGAAAGAACGTCACTTTATATTGCCACTTGTGATAGGGACCTTTATTATGCAGTCCATCGCTTTTATTTCTTCCATATCACAATAGATCATACATATTTAGAGAGAAATTTTTATTGCATGCAACAATGACAACTTACTTGAAGGATCTTACTCAATCCATAGGTAGGTATGATGGATACTCATGGAAAAACTGGGTTTAAGGATATTCAGAAGAACAAGTAGTATCTCTACTTGGTGCAAGGAATTTGGCTAGCATGAGGGGAAAGGCAAGCTCAACATGTTGGATGATCCATGACAATATACTTTATTCCGAATATAAGAAAACATAACTCATTACGTTGTCTTCCTTGTCCAACAACAACTTTTTAGCATGTCATATTTAATGAGTGCTCACAATCATAAAAGATGTCCAAGATAGTATATTTATATGTGAAAACCTCTCTTTCTCTATTACTTCCTATTAATTGCAACGATGACCAAAACTATGTTTGTCAACTCTCAACAACTTTTATTCATCATACTCTTTTATATGTAAAGTCATTACTCTCCATAAGATCAATATGATCTCTTTAATTCTTTTTGTTCTTTCTTTTATTCCCTCAAGATCATAGCAAGATAATCAATTCCTTGACTCAAAATTAATCTTTATTATATATAGATCACGGACTCGATTACATAGAAGGATCATAAAGCATAACTCAAAACTATATCATATTAAAACTTTATTCTACTAGATCAAGATATTACCAAAAGGATCGAACTAAGAAAAACGGTAAAGATAGAAGTGTGATGGTCATATGATACCCGGGCACTCCCCCGAGCTTGGCAGTTGCCAAGGGGAGTGCCCATACCTGATACTTAGTTCTCCTTTGGTGGTGATGATGGAGTTGTTGATGATGTAGGCTTGTCGTCCAACATCGAGCGTAGGAGGTGCTCCCACTTACGAATAATGCCCTTGAGTGCGGTGATATGCCCTTGCAACAGAATATTTCCACGAGTTAGATACTTGTTCTGCACCCGAACTATTTCAGTCATCTTGAAAGCTTCAATTTCAGTAGGGGTAAGAAGATTGTAATGAGGTTGAAGGATGTCTTCTTCTTTGGCTGCAGGAGCTTGATCCTTCGTGGCCTTCTTTATCCTATCATCCTTGTTGATCTCCCCGGGTTATTCTCTCTTTAGCTCTATCTTCATTAGCCAAGCATCGTCGCCCTCATTGTTGGAGGAGGGGGACGACATGATGCCTGGCCTTGACAACTCTGACAAAAAACAACTCGAAACAAAAACAGGAGATATTCGCGTGGTATGAGGGTCAAAACCTTCGGGAGATTATCTAATGAATTTTTACCGACGAAAAGAAGTATCGCGCAAGAAATCGGAGTCCGGAGGGCACACGAGGTGCCCACGAGGCGGGGGGCGCACCCTCCACCCTCGTGGACGCCTCGTAAAACCTTCGGGAGATTATATAATGAATTTTTACCGACCAAAAGAAGTATCGTGCAAGAAACGGAGTCCGGAGGGCACACGAGGTGCCCACGAGGCAGGGGGCGCCACCCTCGTGGAGCCTCGTGTCCTTCCCGGTACTTCTTATTTTCCTATTTTCTTAAATATTCCAAAACGGAAAAATGCTATTAGAACTGTTTTGGAGTCGGTTTACTTACCGTACCTACATACCTATTCCTTTTGGAGTCTGAAACATTCTGGAAAGTGTCCCTTATGTACTCTCTGGGGTTACGGTTTCAATAACATTAGTTTCAACATTTATGGGATTACCTGAGATATAATGTTTGATTTCTTTGACCGTTCACCACCCTCGGATTTGTGCCTTCGAAGTTGTTGATTTTTATGGCAGAATGATAGACCTCCTCGATAAGTAAGGACCTTCCCATTTAGAGAGTTTTCCTGCAAAAAATCTTAAACGAGAGTTGTATACAATACATAATCACCTACATTAAACTCATTTTTGTATCCTTTTGTCATGCCATCTTTTAACTTTTTTTAAACAGTTTGGCATTCTCATAGGCCTGGGTTCTCCATTCATCAAGTGAGCTAATGTCAAATAACCTCTTTCTCACCGGCAAGTTTGAAATCATAATTGAGCTCTTTAATGGCCCAATATGCCTTATGTTCTAGTTCGAAGAGGTAAGTGACATGCTTTTCCATAAACCATTTATACGGAGACATACCCATAGGATTTTTATATGCAGTTCTATAGGCCCATAATGCATCATCAAGTTTCTTGGACCAATTCTTTCTAGATCTATTAACAGTCTTTTGCAAAATTAATTTAAGCTCTCTATTACTCAGTTCTACTTGACCACTAGACTGTGGGTGGTATGGAGATGCAATTCTATGATTAACATCATACTTAGCAAGCATTTTACGAAAAGCACCATGAATAAAATGTGAACCACCATCAGTCATTAAGTATCTAGGGACTCCAAACCTCGGAAAAATAACTTCTTTAAGCATCTTAATAGAGGTGTTATGATCAGCACTACTAGTTGGAATAGCTTCTACCCACTTAGTAACGTAATCAACAGCAACTAAAATATGTGTATACCCATTAGAGGAAGGAAAAGGTCCCATATAATCAAAGCCCCAAACATCAAATGGTTCAATAACAAGTGAATAATTCATAGGCATTTCTTGACGTCTACTAATATTACCAATTCTTTGACATTCATCACAAGATAAGACAAACTTACGAGCATCTTGAAGAGAGTAGGCCAATAAAAACCGGATTGCAATACCTTATGTGCAGTTCTATCTCCAGCATGGTGTCCTCCATAAGCTCGGAGTGACACTTGCGTAGGATCTGTTCCTGTTCATGCTCAGGTACACAACGTCTAATAACACCATCTACTCCTTCTTTATAAAGGTGTGGGTCATCCCAGAAGTAATGTCTTAAATCATAGAAAACTTTTTCTTTTGCTGATATGTGAAACTAGGTGGTATAAATTTAGCAACAATGTAATTAGCATAATCAGCATACCATGGAGCAGTACGAGAAGCATTTATGACAGCTAATTGTTCATCAGGAAAGCTATCATCAATAGGTAGTGGGTCATCAAGAACATTCTCTAACCTAGACAAGTTGTCTGCAACGGGGTTCTCAGCTCTTTCTATCAATAATATGCAAATCAAATTCTTGTAGTAGGAGAACATCTAATAAGTCTAGGTTTAGCATCTTTCTTTTCCATAAGATATTTAATAGCAGCATGATCAGTGTGAACAGTTACTTTAGAATCAACAATATAAGGTCTGAACTTATCAAGCAAATACAACTGCTAAAAATTCTTTTTCAGTAGTAGCATAATTTCTCTGGGCACTGTCTAGAGTTTTACTAGCATATTGGATAACATTTAATTTCTTATCAACTCTTTGTCCTAGAACAGCACCTACACATAATCACTAGCATCACACATAATTTCAAAGGGTAAATTCCAATCAGGTGGCTGAACAATAGGTGCAGAAATCAAGGCTTTCTTAAGTATTTCAAATGCTTCTACACAATCATCATCAAAGACAAAAGGAACATCTTTTTGTAAGAGATTAGTCAGAGGCCTAGAATTTTTGAGAAGTCTTTAATGAACCTCCTATAAAAACCGGCATGACCAAGGAAACTTCTTATACCTTTAATGTCCTTAGGACATGGCATCTTTTCAATAGCATCAACTTTAGCTTTATCAACTTCAATACCTCTTTCAAAAACTTTATGCCCCAAGACAATACCTTCATTAACCATAAAGTGGCACTTCTCCCAATTCAAGACAAGATTAGTTTCTTCACATCTCCGCAAAACTCGATCAAGGTTGCTTAAGCAATCATCAAAAGAAGTTCCGTAAACAAAGAAATCATCCATGAAAAACTCAACAATCTTTTCACAAAAGTCAGAGAATATAGCAGTCATACATCTTTGAAAGGTAGCAGGTGCATTGCATAAACCAAAAGGCATACGTCTATAAGCAAAGGTACCGAACGGGCAAGTATAGGTGGTCTTTTCTTGATCCTCTTTTGACACAGGTATTTGAGAGAAACCAGAATAACCGTCTAAAAAGCAAAAATGTGTCTGTTTAGATAATCTTTCTAGCATTTGATCAATAAAAGGTAAAGGATAATGATCCTTTGTAGTAGTTTATTTAATTTGCGTAAGTCAATTGCCATTCTATAACCTATAACAATTCTTTGTGGGATCAATTCATCTTTATCATTAGGAGCAACAGTAATGCCTCCCTTCTTAGGGACACAATGGACAGGACTTACCCACTGACTATCAGCAACGGGATAAATTATACCTACCTCTAGAAGCTTTAGTATTTCATTTCTTACCACTTCTTTCATCTTAGGATTTAACTGTCATTGGTGATCAACAACCGGTTTAGCATCCTTCTCCAATTTTATTTTGTGCTGGCAAAGAGTGGGACTAATGTAACGCCCCGAGACCGATGTGCCAGGTGTCCTCCAGTTATTCGCTGTTGTTGCCTTGTCATTGCTTGCATGTCATGCATCTCATATCATGTCATCATGTGCATTTCATTTGCATACATGTTCGTCTCTTGCATCCGAGCTTTTTCCCCGTTATCCGTTTTGCAATCCGGCGCTCCTATGTCATCCGGTGTCCCTTTCTACCTCTTTTCGTGTGCGGGTGTTAAACGTTTTCGGATTAGACCGAGACTTGTCATGCGGCCTTGGTCTACTACCGGTAGACCGCCTGTCAAGTTTCGTGCCATTTGGACTTCGTTTGATACTCCAACGATTAACCGAGGGATAGAAAAGGCCTCGTGTGTGTTGCAGCCCAACACCCCTCCAAAGTGGCCCAACACCCCACAAAAACCTCTTACATCACCTAGGCCGTTTGATCACGATCGCGTGGCCGCAAACCACACCTCCTTTGGAGCTTCCTAGCTCCCTCTAACTATTTATGTGGCTTCCCTGAAAACTTGCGCAGGATCAACTACTCCTAATTCGTCGTGCCGGCCGGACATGTCCGTCCGCAACGGACGCGTCACCGCAGTAGCTTCCGGCAATAAGGGAAGCCGCACATCAGTCGCGGCTTTCGCTGACACAGTCCTGGCGCTACTCAGCGCTCCTCTCTTCTCAGGTGCGCGTGCCGCGTGGCGCGGGGCAGGCCGCGGGCGGAGCGCCGCCGCGCATTGCGCCGCGCAGCGCTGGTCGCCGAGCACGCGCTTGAGCCTGTGGCAGCTGCTGCGTGGTGGCGTGCGCTGTCTCCTGTGGGTCGAGCCCGCGGGGCATGACGCGCTCTGGCGATCCGCCAGCGTTGGGGGGGCGGCCTCACGCCGGGCGCATCGCCGTCCGGCCTCTCTCCTCGCTCGGCGCCCGGCTGGCGCGAACCTCGGGATTGCGCGATCTGGATCTGGATGAGATGAGATGGTTGACTTTTTCCCGAACCCTAATTTTTTGCATACTTTGGACATCATAACTTCCTCATCGTAGCTCCGATTCGTGCATGTAGCATATCAAAATGTTCGTCTCGACGAGTACATCATTTCATCTCATTGCATCATTTTCATTTGAGCTCATCTTGATGCCCGAAATGCTGTTGGAAGAGGGCTATGTGATGATAGTTTCAGATCTGTTTCAGCAAATGCCTTTTGTCATTTTTGCCATGATTAATGTGTGCATGCTATGATCCTGAGCTCTACATGTGTTTTGATATGCCATGTTATCTTTACAGGGGTGTATGCCATGTATTTTTGTGATCTTTGTGGTGACTAGCACAAGCATGCAAAGTAGCTTACTTAATGTTGCTGATTTCAGAGACTTAGAAATATTCTAAGTCCTTGTCCTGTTATTATTTTTATGCCATGTGTTCATGTTGCTACCGAGAGATCTATGCCTCTTTTGAGCATGATCAGTAAGGATGTTTTGTAGATAATGTTGTGCTCTATCCATCCATGTCTTTGTTTGCATTTATGGAGCACCCTAGCTTGAGTCAATCGAGCCCTACTTTTGCTATAAAATGTTCCTGGCAGATTGTTAACATGTTTAGCACTTTTGCCGAGCTTGTTGTAGTTGATCCATGCATGCTATGTTGTTGTTCTTGCCATGTATAGCTTCTATGCCATGTCTACTTACTGGGTGTATGCTTAGTTTGTCATGCCATGCTTTGTAGTGAGTGCATCGAGCTCGCAAACATGCCTACTTGATATCTATTTTGCATGCTCCAGTTTTTCACTAAGTCTGAATCTGTTTTCGTTAATTGCTATGTTCACATGCTTGCAATTGTATTTTCTCATCCCTTTTGTCTTATGGTCAATAAGGGACTTTTGTTGTATGCTTTGAGTAGCTTCATGCCATGCTTTGCTTTGCCATGATATGTTCCTGTATCATGTAGTTATCAGGCTCTAAACATTGCTTCATGATGTTAAATTCCTGACTTGTTGTTATTTTCACTAAGTCTGTAACCTGTTATCTTTTGCACTTTTGCCATGATTGTTTGAGCCTGCTATTGATTGAATTAACCGTTGCTTAGTGTTCATATTTTGTTAAGCATCTTGATTGGATCCCTGCCATGTACTTTGTTGCTATGTTTGGGTGCAGTAGCTTAATTATATTGATGCATTTAGATGGCCATTTGCTGTTAATGGCAGACCGGTGCCATATTTGTTTTACTTGTCATTTCCAAACCGTGCATCCAATTCCGGTGATCTTTATATCGATTTCAACCGAAATCAACTCCTCTTTCCAGTGGCACTCTTGGATTTCCAAGTTGAGTCCAGGTCCAATCATTCTTTCCAAATCATGAATATGCATCACATATCGCTTCCCGCATACCATACCATGTTTGCATCATGTTGCTTGAGCATTGCACGTGGTTGATTGTGTCTCCCTTTGCTTGTTGTTCTTGCTTTGGGTAGAGCTGGGAGACGAGTTCGTGTTCGAGGATCCCGTTGAGTACATTTACGAGGATCAAGCTTTCGTCTTCTCGGAGATCTTTGCAGGCAAGATGACCATACCCTCGAAATCACTTCTATCTTTGCTTACTAGTTGCTCGCTCTTTTGCTATGCCTATGCTGCGATACCTACCACTTGCTTATCATGCCTCCCATTTTGTTACGCCAAGCCTCTAACCCACCTTGTCCTAGCAAACCGTTGTTTGGCTATGTTACCGCTTTGCTCAGCCCCTCTTATAGCGTTGTTAGTTGCAGGTGAAGATTATTTTGTTACGCCAAGCCTCTAACCCACCTTGTCCTAGCAAACCGTTGTTTGGCTATGTTACCGCTTTGCTCAGCCCCTCTTATAGCGTTGTTAGTTGCAGGTGAAGATTGGAGCTTGTTCCATGTTTGGAACATGGTTATTTTGTTGGGATATCACAATATCTCTTATTTAATTAATGCATCTATATACTTGGTAAAGGGTGGAACGCTCGGCCTTATGCCTGGTGTTTTGTTCCACTCTAGTCGTCCTAGTTTCTGTCATATCGGTGTTATGTTCCTGGATTTTGCGTTCCTTACACGGTTGGGTTATAATGGGAACCCCTTGACAGTTCGCTTTGAATAAAACTCCTCCAGCAAGGCCCAACCTTGGTTTTACCATTCGCCACCTAGCCTTTTTTTCCTTGGGAGTCGCGCATCCCCAGGGTCATCTTTAACCCCCCGGGGCCAGTGCTTGTCTAAGTGTTGGTCCGAAATGGGCAGCCTGCGGGGCCACCTCGGGGAAACTTAAGGGCTGGTTTTACTTGTAGCTTGACCTATCCGGTGTTGCCCTGAGAACGAGATATGTGCAGCTCCCATCAGGATGTCGGCGCATCGGGCGGCTTTGCTGGATTTGTTTTACCATTGTCGAGGATGTCTTGTAACCGGGATGCCGAGTCTGATCGGATTGTCTTGGGAGAAGGAATATCCTTCATTGACCGTGAGAGCTTGTGATGGGCTAAGTTGGGACACCCCTGCAGGGTTATGAACTTTCGAAGGCCGTGCCCGCGGTTATGGGCAGATGGGAATTTGTTAATGTCTGGTTGTAGAAAACTTGATACTTTACTTAATTAAAATGCATCAACCGCGTGTGTAACCGTGATGGTCTCTTCTCGGCGGGGTCTGGGAAGTGAACACGGTGTTGGAGTAATGTTTGACGTAGGTTGTTCTAGGATCACTTCTTGATCATAGATTCTCGAACGTGCTTTGCCTTCTCTTCTCGCTCTCATTTGCGTATGTTTAGCCACCATACATGCTAGTCGCTTGCTGCAGCTCCACCTCATACCTTTTACCTACCCATAATCTTAAATAGTCTTGATCGCGAGGGTGTGAGATTGCTGAGTCCCCGTGACTCACAGATACTTCCAAAACCAGTTTGTAGGTGCCGTTGAACCATGCAGGTGACGCAACTAAGCTCAAGGAGGAGCTCGATGAAGACCGTGTTCGTTATGTTGTTCCGTTTCCAGTTGATCAGTAGTGGAGCCCAGTCGGGACAATCGGGGATCTGTGTAGCATTTGGGGTATTCTTCTTTTATTTTGGTTCCGTAGTCGGACCTTGAGTGTATTTGGATGATGTAATGCTTAATTCATGTAATTGTGTGAAGTGGCGAATTAAGCCAACTATGTGTCTTTTTCCCTTATGTATTACATGGGTTGTGTGAAGATTACCTCACTTGTGACATTGCTTTCAATGCGGTTATGCCTCTAAGTCATGCTTCGACACATGGGAGATATAGCCGCATCGAGGGCGTTACAACTTGGTAATCAGAGCCTTCCCCGACTTAGGAGCCCCCCTGCTTGATCGTATCGCTGGCGTTGTTGAGTCTAGAAAAATGTTTTGAGTCATTTAGGATTATATATATCGGAGAGTAGGATCCTTTTTACTCCTAAGTCCCTTCGTCGCTCTGGTGAGGCATCCTGACGTAGAGTTTTGACTCTTCTCTTCTCAAATTTCACTAAAAAAATTTTAGGATCACGCGGGTATCTTGGAATCGTTCCGATGGTTTTGTGACGAGAACATTGTTCTTGGTGCCTCCTGACATTTAGGGGCTGTGGCAGTGTCCCGGGGAGTTGAGCTCCGAGGTGTTGTCATCACAATTTTATCGTTGCAGTTCTGGAATACCTGAGTTTTCGCCGACATCAAAAACCTCTTTTATGTAGTTGTTGGTGAGATAACCTCGACGCCACCTAGTACTGGGGCGGGAGTTTGGGAGTATCGCCATAACTCGTATAACGGATGCTTTTCGAAGGTTGAGGTAAATGATTTCCGAAGGTTTCTTGGTTATGTGTTGAAGGATGGATACAACTGGATGTAGGATTTGTTAGTTTTGGGTGAGATATTATGCTTCCCCTGTATCCCCAACACCTGATTGCATAACCGGAAAGTTTCGGGAGTTTATAAGTGGGAATTCAAGTAGCTCTTAGGATATCTTTCCGATAGATGTATGATATGAAATTGGGGTTCGACGTCTAGTGGTCCGCCTATCCACGGTTGGTTTTACAGTGGTCTCGTTGGGTCTTAAAGAGTCCTTGGTTATGCTGACTCGGGGACGCTTCGTATGTCATGTGCACTGCCTTGTACATGATGGTGTTGTACGATCGAGCCCGTGTAGGCCCCACCACGAAAACTTCGGACGAAATCTCTATCATATGTTTGTTCCGGCTTATTTTGCAAGCCAATCCTTTGTTTTGTTTTGAGTTGTGGTATTCGAGTTACTTCAATGTCAAGTGTTGATTCCATACCTTCCCCAAATGGTGTTCTCATGTTCCTATGTGTATACTAATCCTTCTTGATCATCGAGATTGTCTTGTCAATTCTTTCCAACCGGTGTGATTTCTCTTCAAGTGGATCCAATCATTTCATCATCGGCAAGATCAACTCAAGTCTTCTCAATGATTGTTCGTTTCATCTGTCCCCAAGTTGCCTTTGTTTTCCCACCCACCCACTCCTTTTTTCTTCAAGGACTCAGAGTTCTTTATCACTATCCATTTTATTGGTGGAAGTCTCTCCATTCTTTCATGTTCTTACCCTGTGGTTCTCTTGAAGATGCTCTACTCGTTCATCATTCTCCATTCTTTTCTTCTCCAGTGGATCCAAATCAAGCTTTTGGTGTTGATCATATCCCTTTTCCTCGTTTCAAATACCTTCTCATGCTGGTGCACCTCTTAATCATTCACCTCCCGCTATACATTTGTTCCGGAGTGCCAAAGATAGCTCAGAAGATTCGTGTTTACACTCTGCAGTCATTCAAGATCTTTCGAGGATGTTGTCTCATTCAAGCCATTTAATTCAAGTGGCGCAATCTATCTTTTAAATCATTCAACGGTGTTTCTTTTGAGTGGGCCCTAACCCACAGGTCTTTTTCCAGGATCTTACCTGACTCTTCTAATTCTCCCGGAGCTTTCCTCAAAAATTCTTTTCGAAGTTTGATGTAAGAATGAATTATCATCAGTCAAATGTCTTTCCACAAGATCTTTCAAACTCTTTTCATTGTTGGCTCAACCTCTTCGCTTTCATTCTCCCGGGGTGTCTCATCAATTATCATGGTGGTGTTTCTCGTCATCATTCTCCAACCTACCGGTGCTTCTCTCAAATATCCTCTTATCAGTTCATGATCTCTTTGTTCTCATGTATCTTAACTCTCTAATGTATGTTCATTCATTTGCTAATCCTTACCGGTGATTCATCCTTTTACTTCATTCGTTGTTCAATTCTTACGGTGGCTCTTCCAGGATTCTCTTCCGCTGTTATCATATCAATTCATTCGTTGTTCCAATCATACCGGTGGTTTGTTGAAGACCTTCTCAAGTTTGCGCTATATCTACCTTAAATCCTTTCTACGAGAATAAGTAGTATGCCAATTCCATTGCTTGTCATCAATTTGAATTGGTGAAGGATAAGCATAATGTAATTCTTATTCTAGTTTCATCGATTTTATTCAATTTCTTTTTCCGGAGAGGTCCATCATATCACATTCTCAGTTCGAGATGCTTTATCTTTTCTTTTCCCGAAGTTCCAAGCTCTCATCATCACGGAGATCTATAGCGACCCGACCTCAGACGGTCAAGTCTCTGTGCTTAAGTGTCATCCCTAGATCGGTATGCTAACACACACAGTACTCGAGGATTTATAATAGAGGTAAATCACATGTAAAAAGTAACGTAAATACTATTACCTCAATCCAAAATAGCGGACGTAACAAGGTTGTGGATTCCCATCAACACCAACGGCAAAGTTGAGTCTAGAAATCATAACCCTAACGTATCACTTACTCGTCGTAAGAAATCCTGCAACATGAGACGTTGCAGCCACAAAGGGTCAGTACATTGAATGTACTGGCAAATTCACACCATATAGAATGATGAACAATGGCTATCACTACATGCATATATGGCTGGTGGAAAAGCTCTATGGTTATATGTTTTTGCGAAAAGCCAATTTTTCCCTACTGCAAAGGAATAAATTTTTATTTAACTATCATGGTGGTTGTTGAACATTGAGAATGGTTGACAACATTCTCAATCCCAATTAAGTAACATCATTAAACCCAACAAAATTAATTTAAAGTAACATGATGAGATTCACATGATAATCCAAGTACTAGATACTCAAGATGTCCATAACCGGGGACACGGCTAACCATGATTAGTTTATACACTCTGCAGAGGTTTGTGCACTTTTCCCCACAAGACTCGATCTCCTCCGTTGGATTTCTCGCACTACATGGTGTTTGAGAAACGGATGACCGAGGCATAGTCTTTCAGAAGCGTTTGCACCTTACGATGGGTAGACCGTACCACCTACAACCCCTACATCTGCTAGTCTACCACTGTAAGAGTTCACATGACTTAATCAACTATGCTAGAGCCCATAATAGCTTGTGGCTGCACACGGAAGTTTCTAGTATGAATAATCTCATGATCCCTTTGAGCCTGGGTGGCGGTCCATAAAAAAACAGGCAATCCTGGAATACCCAGGTGCCTAGACAGGCAATCGCTGGAATACCCAGGTGCCTCAATCCACCCAGATGTGTGTTAAAGTTGCCACCTTAAGTAAACCATTAATTAACAATCTCACATCTGTCATGAAATACTCTCAAACCCAATCCACGTCTACGAGCATAGCGTGGCAATATAAGCATAACGTAATAGTAACTCCCAAAGTTTGAAGGCAGGGCAGTAGGTTCCTACCTCATCAACTACTTTCCAATACCCACATGTTATCAATCCTACTCATGCAATGTTTGAGGGTGAAACTAATGCATAAAACTGGGTATGAAAGGAATATGATCAAAGTGTGAACTTTCCTGCAATGTTGATGAAGATGATTTGCACTCAAAACTCTTGATAGCTCTACTCGTCACACTCCGGTCAATCTATCGCAAGCAAGCAATAGGAACCACACATAAGCAATCACTCAAAAGGTCAGAAAGCTCGAAGAAGATGATTCGGAAAACTTCAAAACCAAGCAAATAACTCTTGCAACATAAAACAATTTCTAACAGTACCAAAATTATATGAATTTGGCCTTATCAGAAAGTTTAGGTCAAGAGCTTTGATTTGCAAAAAGAATCAACTCATACGGAGCTACGAAACTCAAGTTATGATCAAACGAAGTTTGAATTCAAATCTGATCTAATTCAAATTTTAATTTTTTCAAAAACATGTTTGAGTTGGATTACTGGATAGAGGAGATCATAACGAAGAAGTGGGCGTTGGTTTCGTTGGATTTGGACAAACGAGCAAAAAGTTATGGTAGTTTGAAACCGAGGGACTAATCTGTAAGAAAAACTATCATAGATATGTCCCTGACGAAAATTAAAAGAAAAAGATAAAAACTAAAGAACGAACGTTCGTTACAGAACGGTAACGAACGAACGTTCGTTACAGAACGGTAACGAACGAAAATTGTTCGTTACCAGACCCTAACTAACGAACGACCACTAAATAATTCTAACTAAAAAGAAAAACCGGCTAAATGAAAAACCGAAGAAAACCAAATAAAATAAACCGGACCGGGCAGTTTATTATCGGTTCGGTGGTTTTCTTTGAAAACCGGCGACAGCGTTTTCCGCCGGCAGCGGCGGTTACCTCATCGATCGCCGGAGTCGGGGGAGGACGACGTCGGCGGCTCCGGTGATCGGGGAGGGCAACGGGGAGGTTGGGGAGGGGTGGCGTGTCGCGGCGAGGAGGATGGCGTCGGCGGCGGCTCACGGCGACGGAACGGAGTGGGGTGGAGGCAGCTTCGACGAGATGTGTGGCGGCGGCGGCTCAAGATGCGGCGCGAGAGAGGGGAGGAGAGAGAGGGTGCGAGGGGCGGCGCGGTTGGCCTTATAAGGGCGAGGGGAGGGGACGTGGTGGCGTGGAGGAGGGGCAAGGGCAAAGGCGGTGGGGCGCGGTGTCCGCGACGGACACGGCGGCGGTGGCGCTGTCGTGGCGGCGACGGTCTCTGAGCGGAGCTCGGGGACGATCGCGGCTGGGCTAGGCCGCGGCCTATTGGGCCGGCCCAGTTCGGCGGCGGAGGGAGTTTTTTCAACATACCCTTTTTTTCAAACAGAGAGAAAAAGAGAGAAAAAGAAAATAAAGTAAAATATTGTATAGGCATATAATATATCAAAATTTTCAGAAAAAGATTTTCTACGACTTGAACATTTTTATAATGTCAAATAAAATCCACACAAATTCAGATAATTCAAAGAGTGCTACTAGTCTAATAACATCCAATAAAAATCATTTTAAAAACCAAAACTAATTCAAATTTATTTCTCTCCAATTTTCTGATGTAGGGAATCATGTTACCCTATTTTCCGTATATTTTATTTTTGGATAAAAATAATTTGAATAAAACTCAAATAACTCCAAATTGGAAATAATTCCAAAAGGACTTTGAATTTGATCCTTGAAACTCCCAACTCATATTTCATAATTTGAAGTAGTCATTTTATCTCCTCTCATGAAAATCATTGAGTTGCTTAAAGTTTATGAATTGGAAATATTTTCCAAATAAAATTCAAATATTTTCAACACCCCTTGTCATTTAATTAATGGAAGAAGTCATGTCATCTTCTCTCTAGGGTTTTGTATTTGAAAAGAATTTGAATTCACGAAGATCATAAGTGCAAAATGAAAGTTTGGGAAAGTCCTTTTATTCCCTCTCATTTAACTTTCAAAAGGTTTCGAATTTCACTCAATTTCACACAATCAATCAAACAATCAATCAAATCTATCTATTTATTGTAACATTCCAAAATTTAGAATTTTGGGATGTTACAAACCTACCACCCTTAAAAGGAATCTCGTCCTCGAGATTCGGAGAGGCTAGAAAGAAATGTTTAGGGTTTGGGGGTCTCCTCAAAATCCATCGATCATCACAGGGGTCTTGGGTGCTACCTCCCTTAAAAGCATGGTTACGGTTCCCTCGAAACTCATATACTTCATCCATATTGTTAACAGTGTCGGTCTTCTTAGATCTTCCGGATAATTCCTTATCCGGGCTCTTCCGGTAGTGGCATAACCTTTACCACAATTTTTCTGTCCTTTCATCTTGCTAAGGTTCTTCCATGACTGGGTCTTCTTAGCTGACGGGTCTGGCGCCATTACTAAACAACTATCGATATCTCATGGTGGTCAACCATTTATGGTTTCTCCTGCAGGAAATGGGTCTGGGTTGATCCTCACCGTATAACCTACGGTTGGCAAAAGCTGCCTTGTACCAGGGAAAATTGCTATACCATTCTAAGGTTCAAACAAGGTTTAATACCGTCGTCTCTCTACTATAGGTAATTCACTCAGATTTACCATCCCATATAGCAAGGCGAATAATAAGAGTAAGTCCGTATGGTGATCAATCCATCCCGCACCCAAATCATTACCCTGTATATGGTTTAGCAAATCTTGCATTCTAACACTCGGTCATCCTCACAAGCATTGCAGAATTTCTCTTGTCCATGAACCGCGTTCGGAATAATCCATTGATTCTGCAAGCCAAACAAACATCTATCGTTCCTTCACAACTATTAGGTTTTGCGTTACTCCTATAAAATCATCTGCCGATAAACGTCGTATCTTCCTCCAGGGTTTTTCCTTCAGCAAGAATGTGCTTGCTTCTTGGCAGGTCCTTGGGCATGTGGGTTATGGCCCATCTCATCACTTGTAGTCCTTGAACTTATCATCGGGCAACTGATCATTATTCCAACTTCCAACTTCCTAGTATTCTTAAATCCATCCAATTGTACTGTCTTCCTTCCTTCTATTGGCACCTAAACTAGGACCTGATTACTCAGACTCATCATGGAGTTTCCATTGACCCATATTTCCGACATCATACCTCCTTTATATCCAATAGTAATTTATCTATTCATCCTCGTGGGATATCCCTCATACCGAGATAAAAACTTATACTTATGAAGTCCATATTCCACTTCATGGAACATCATTATCCTTTCCAGGGTCAAGCGTCCTTACAGGGGAATATTGGCCATCTCTGCATGGCACTTCTTCAACTGGGAAACATGAAACACATCATGAACTCCTGACAGTCCTTCGGGTGACTCCAACTTGTTGGCCACTTCTCCCATACGCTCCAAAACTCGGTATGGTCCTACAAATCTTGGGGCTAACTTTCCCTTAACTCCAAATCGTTTAACTCCTCGCAGAGGGGACACACGAAGACATGCTCTGTCTCCAATTTCATAGACTACCTCCTTGAGTTTTTGAGTCTACATAACTCTTCTGCCTGGACTGAGCTACCTTCAGTCTACCTCGAATCAACTTAACATTCTATTCTAACTCCTTGATCACATTTGGTCCAAACAACTGACGGTCTCCAACTTCATCCCACACACTCTTGGGGTATCACACATATCGAGACAAAACTCGTATTCATTTTGTCCGAAATCCACTCAGTGGTGTATCATTATCTTTTCCAGGGGTCAACGGTTCTTCCAGGGTACTACCACCCTTTAAATGCACAAATCTTCCATAGACCATATTTCTCATATCCTCAGAATGGCCAAAATCCTTCTTCATAGAGTAACAACTCATAAATCCATATCAGTATCAATGATGCTAACTTTATTCACTCTCAGTTGTTTACAATCTCTCGTTTTTCCATTACATGTCTCAACTCAACACCTCAATATAAAAGGAAATATTCTCACTTCTATTACTCCATTTCTTTTTTTGCAAACTCAACTATCTAGCACAAGTTTCCTTCTCCTTGGGGCATTCTCTGGCAAAGTGCCCTGCTCCATTACAACTAAAACATATTACTTCTGACAAGTATCGAGGTTTCCTTTTTGGGCAACTGTTGAGGTAGTGCTCTGACTCCTTGCACCTGTAACAGGTGATATGACTCAGGTCCTTCCTGGAATCCAATCTGCTTCTTCTCCTGGACCTTTCCATGCCAATCATGGCTTCTATTTCTTGTGGGTCATATTCTACTTCCTCTGTCGGGAATTATACTAGATCCCCATTCAAACAATTTTGGGAGATGTGTCCTTCTTCTCCACATGAATAGCAAGACTTAGTGCAGGGTTTACTCAGGTCTTTTTAGGCGTGTCCTCCATCTCTTCCTTCATCACAGCTTCTTCTAAAATTTCCATGAGGGCTCCTTTCATTACTTCTTTCTTCTGCTGGATGGTTCGTTGTACCATGGGGTAAATGTGACACTGAGCAGGATAGTGGGTAGTCCCTTCACACAAGAAACAAGTAATCTGCCTAATTCGGCATTCTTCAACTGGGTGACTTCCTTCACAATTAGGGCATTCATCCTTGTGTTCTTTATGGGTGTGTCCTATTTCTCCACAAATCTTGCATGCACAAGGTTTCTTCACATCCTTTCCATAAGGCTTCAACTTCTGGGACACAAACCGAGACTTTGGCAAAGTCAACTTAAATTCTCTCCAAGTGGTTACTCCTTGCCATCCATTCATGGTTTGGTACATCCTCCACCAAGTAGCAGCACCTCTTTCAAAGCACTGAAGAGCATGCTGGGTCATATCATTTCCAACTATAAGGTTATTCTTCATGTGATCCTTCATGTTCTTAATCCATCGGCCCGTCTCCAATTAACTCATCGGTCCAGAAAATACAAGCTCATCTCCATTCATCCTCTATTGGGTCCATGTGGGTTTGGGGTAAGATAAGAGAGAGGGAGAGGGATACACACAATACAAACAAAAGTTTTGAAAAGACATATTTTATTTGTGGCCGTCGGGAAAAACATCAAACAAATGACAGCTCACAAACGTCGCATCTAACATAGGTATATAGCAGGGGTTTGGTCTTCTAAAGGTCTATAAATCTTCAACTCTCCAAACTCTTCAAGCCTTGTTCATGCCTCCAATGGCTTCTTCCGATCATGCTTGTCTTTCTCAAGTTCTTTTGCCAGATCAACTCTGTTGTAGCAAAGTCTCTCGTGACATCCTTGAATATTCTGGAGTTGCATTCCAAACTTCTGGGTTTCAACATCCTTGGCATGAGCCATGGTCATATTGTCCTTCAGTTCCTGATAAATCTCCGGTATCTCGAGGTTGTAGCTCCTCCAGCTTGGCTACTTTCAGCTTTTGGTTCCTAAGTTCTTCATGAAATGCTTCCTTGTCTAATACGGCTTCATGGAGCTCCACCTTAAACTTCTTGATGTACTACTCCAGATCCTGGTGATACACCGGCTAAGGTTAAAACATCATCTTACTAATAGGTGCTCCATCAACCTTCTTCCATCAAATCCATTCTGAACAAATGCATCCTTAACTCAGCACGGTGACAATAGCATCAGCGGGCGATGACATCACGGATAACCGTGTTTCTGCTCTTGTCATTCCCATGAGCTATCATTCCGTAGTTGATATGTCCTGCCTTAGGGTTTTCTTTGACAAAACTTTAAGTTTTTAACTCTCCATGCTCCGGTCTTTCTCCGATACACCCTGATCTCAGGCATTGACAACTTCCATAATCTGTCAAGTTCCATAAGGGTAGCCTTCCTAGGTCATACAAATCTAGGGATTCTTCATAGCCTTCAAATTCTCCTAGTCTTCGGAGTCTTCAACCGTTATAGTTTCCATTATTCGGATGCACAGTAAAATCCTCTCCATTCCGAAGCGGTCTTAGTTGTCCAATATCTTGTACTTCTTGGAGTGGTCTCATCAGTCGAATCTTCGTGTGGTCAAGAGGGGAAAGGGGTATGGTCTCACTAAAGGGAATTTTTGAATAAGCTCAGAAGAGAAGAGAGGTAAAAGATCTTTTTGAAAGGGAAAGTTGTAGAGAAAAATCTTTGCTATGGGCTTACCAGTTTCTAGGGTCACGTCCTACAGTCAACATGTGTTCTGATACCATCTTGTAGCGACCCGACCTCAGACGGTCAAGTCTCTGTGCTTAAGTGTCATCCCTGGATCGGTATGCTGACACACATAGTACTCGAGGATTTATAACAGAGGTAAATCACATGTAAAAAGTAACGTAAATACTATTACCTCAATCCAAAATAGCGGAAGTAATAAGGTTGTGGATTCCCATCAACACCAACGGAAAAGTTGAGTGTAGAAATCGTAACCCTAACGTATCACTTACTCGTCGTAAGAAATCCTGCAACATGAGACGTTGCAGCCACAAAGGGTCAGTACATTGAATGTACTGGCAAATTCACACCATAGAGAATGATGAACAATGGTTATCACTACATGCATATATGGCTGGTGGAAACGCTCTATGGTTATATGTTTTTGCGAAAAGCCAATTTTTCCCTACTGCAAAGGAATAAATTTTTATTTAACTACAATGGTGGTTGTTGAACATTGAGAATGGTTGACAGCATTCTCAATCCCAATTAACTAACATCATTAAACCCAACAAAATCAATTTAAAGTAACATGATGAGATTCACATGATAATCCAAGTACTAGATACTCAAGATGTCCATAACCGGGGACACGGCTAACACTGATTAGTTTATACACTCTACAGAGGTTTGCGCACTTTTCCCCACAAGACTCGATCTCCTCCATTGGATTTCTCGCACTACATGGTGTTTGAGAAACGGATGACCGAGACATAGTCTTTCAAAAGCGTTTGCACCTTACGATGGGTAGACCGTACCAACTACAACCCCTACATCTTCTAGTCTACCACTGTAAGAGTTCACACGACTTAATCAACTATGCTAGAGCCCATAATAGCTTATGGCTGCACACGGAAGTTTCTAGTATGAATAATCTCATGATCCCTTTGAGCCTAGCTGGCGGTCCATAAAAAAACAGGCAATCCTGGAATACCCAGGTGCCTAGATAGGCAATCGCTGGAATACCCAGGTGCCTCAATCCACCCAGATGTGTGCTAAAGTTGCCACCTTAAGTAAACCATTAATTAACAATCTCACATCTATCATGAAATACTCTCAAACCCAATCCATGTCTACGAGCATAGCATGGCAATATAAGCATAACGTAATAGTAACTCCCAAAGTTTGAAGGCAGGGCAGTAGGTTCCTACCTCATCAACTACTTTCCAATACCCACATGTTATCAATCCTACTCATACAATGTTTGAGGGTGAAACTAATGCATAAAACTGGGTATGAAAGGAATATGATCAAAGTGTGAACTTGCCTGCAATGTTGATGAAGATGATTTGCACTCAAAACTCTTGATAGCTCTACTCGTCACACTCTGGTCAATCTATCGCAAGCAAACAATAGGAACCACACATAAGAAATCACTCAAAAGGTCAGAAAGATCGAAGAAGATGATTCGGAAAACTTCAAAACCAAGCAAATAACTCTTGCAACATAAAACAATTTCTAATAGTACCAAAATTATATGAATTTGGCCTTATCAGAAAGTTTAGGTCAAGAGCTTCGATTTGCAAAAAGAATCAACTCAAAAGGAGCTACGAAACTCAAGTTATGATCAAACGAAGTTTGAATTCAAATCTGATTTAATTAAAATTTTAAAATTTTCAAAAACATGTTTGAGTTGGATTACTGGATAGAGGAGATCATAACGAAGAAGTGGGCGTTGGTTTCATTGGATTTGGACAAACGAGCAAAAAGTTGTGATAGTTTGATATCGAGGGACTAATCTGTAAGAAAAACTATCACAGATATGTCCCTGGCGAAAATTAAAAGAAAAAGATAAAAACTAAAGAACGAACGTTCGTTACAGAATGGTAACGAACGAAAATTGTTCGTTACCAGACCCTAACTAACGAACGACCACTAAATAATTCTAACTAAAAAGAAAAACCGGCTAAATGAAAAACCGAAGAAAACCAAATAAAATAAACCGGACTGGGCAGTTTATTACCAGTTCGGTGGTTTTCTTTGAAAACCGGCAACGGCGTTTTCCGGCGGCAGCGGCGGGTACCGTGGCGATCACCGGAGTCAGGGCAGGACGACGGCGGCGGCTCCGGTGGTCGGGGAGGGCAACGGGGAGGTCGGGGAGGGGCGGCGCGTCGCGGCGAGGAGGATGGCGACATCGGCAGCGGTTCACGGCAAAGGAACGGAGCGGGGTGGAGGCAGCTCCGGCAAGATGTGTGGCGGCGACGGCTCAAGATGCGGCGCGAGAGAGGGGAGGAGAGAGAGGGGGCGAGGGGCGGCGGGGTTGGCCTTATAAGGGCGAGGGGAGGGGACGTGGTGGCGTGGAGGAGGGGCAAGGGCAAAGGCGGCGGGGCACGGTGTCCGCGACGGACATGGCGGCGGCGGCGCTGTCGTGGCGGCGATGGTCTCTGAGCGGATCTCGGGGACGAGTGCGGCTGGGCTGGGCCGCGGCCTGTTGGGCCGGCCCACTTCGGCAGCGGAGGGTATTTTTTTAACATACCCTTTTTTAAAACAGAGAGAAAAAGAAATAAAAAGAAAAGGAAATAAATATTATATAGGCATATAATATATCAAAATTTTCAGAAAAAGATTTTCTATGACTTGAACATTTTTATAATGTCAAATAAAATCTGCACAAATTCAGATAATTCAAAGAGTGCTACTGGTCTAATAACATCCAATAAAAATCATTTTTAAAAAAAACCAAAACTAATTCAAATTTATTTCTCTCCAATTTTATGATGTAGGGAATCATGTTACCCTATTTTCCGTATATTTTATTTTTGGAGAAAAATAATTTGAATAAAACTCAAATAACTCCAAATTGGAAATAATTCCAAAAGGACTTTGAATTTGATCCTTGAAACTCCCAACTCATATTTCATAATTTGAAGAAGTCATTTTATCTCCTCTCATGAAAATCATTGAGTTGCTTAAAGTTTCTGAATTGGAAATATTTTCCAAATAAAATTCAAATATTTTCAACACCCCTTGTCATTTAAATAATGGAAGAAGTCATGTCATCTTCTCTCTAGGGTTTTGTATTTGAAAAGAATTTGAATTCACGAAGATCATAAATGCAAAATGAAAGTTTGGGAAAGTCCTTTTATTCTCTCTCATTTAACTTTCAAAAGGTTTCGAATTTCACTCAATTTCACACAATCAATCAAACAATCAATCAAATCTATCTATTTATTATAACATTCCAAAATTTAGAATTTTGGGATGTTACAAGATCCATCTAAATCATTACAAGGTTTCACTTTATGTTTTCAACTTCTCTTTCTTTTCGTTATCCTTTTTGTTACCAGAGTTCTTCATCAAGGTTCTACATGATGGTTCATCAAGGATTTAATTTCCTTCTCGAAGTGTTCATCAAGATTCTTTTTAGAGGAGCTCAAGCATTCTTCATCTTGCATAACGAATTCCAATTCATCCTATCTTATCTCTGAGGTGGTGTTATGTCATTCGTGTTAATTTCCCGTCGTGCTCCGTGATTCACAAGTTATCAAGAATGAGATATTTTAAATCCATCAATCTCATTATTTGAGTTATCTTGGGTATTATTTTCACCTAAAGCCTTCCCTAAGGATTGTTGCTATTATGGTGCTTATAAATGACTCAAGTTCTTTTATCCTCCCGATGAAATAGTCTTGTCTCTTTGTTTATATCAATCCAATCTATTGTTTCCAGTAGTGGCAAAATTTCACCTCATAATTTTGAGATGTTTTCCATAAGTCCTCTACAACCTTGTTCTTTTCGTTTTTGGTTTTCCAACAACTCCGTTCGAACCTTCTCCTAAAGATGCTTTTGCAAACTCATTGAAGGTAGAACATGTTGTTTTCTTCTCTGTTCTTTTTTTACGACGATCCAACTTCTATTCTTTCATTCCGGAGGCATTGTGATATTGCTTTCTTCAACCATCATCCCGTTTTATCAAAGTTCATATTCTTTTCCTTGCTTATCCCATTTAACCGGAGTGTTGTGCCCTCTGCTCAAGTTCTTTTCATCTTATCAAGTCTTGTATCAATTTTCAATCGGAGTGCTGCCCGAATTTGTTCTTCCTTGTTACTCTTCCCTACCGGAGTGCTTTCAACTTTGTTCTTTTTTGTTGCATTCTTTTTTTCAATTGTTCAACCTCTCAAGGTTCTTTGGTTTCTGAAAGTGCGTTATATCGACTAGAGGGGGGGTGAATAGGCGATTTTTATGAAAGTCTTCAAAACGTGAGAGTTATGAAGACAAACAGTGAAGATTATGCCTATTACTATGCAGCGGAAGTTAGATTACACTAGACCAGCCATGGTCATGTATTCAATAGAGTGAAAGCGCAATGACAAATAGCTTCAGTGTAATAAGGATCAGGTAGGAAGAAGTTATGAAGCCGAACAGATCATACATTCATGTTGTGAAGACAAAAGATAAAGCAAGCATGCAATGGCTTCACAATGAATAACTGTAAGTAAGGGAAGTGAAGATGAAACCAGTGACACGTTGAAGACAATGATTTGTTGGACCAGTTCCAGTTGCTGTGACAACTGTACGTCTGGTTGGAGCGGCTAGGTATTCAAACCAAAGGACACACAGTCCCAGACACCCAGTCAAGGACACTCAGTCCAAGACACCCAGTCCTCACCGTTTTCTCCTTGAGCTAAGGTCACACAGACCTCGCCCAATCACTCTGGTAAGTCTTCAAGGTAGACTCCCAAACCTTCACAGACCTCGTTCACTGGCAATCCACAATTTCTCTTGGATGCTCAGAACGCGACGCCTAACCGTCTGGAGGATGCACAGTCCTCAAGTGTAATAAGTCTTCAGATCACACAGACACGAAGACTTAAGTGATGCCCAATTTACTCTGGCTCTGGGTGGTTAGGGCTTTTCTCCTCACTGGGAATTTTTCTTTCAAAGGCTTCGAGGTGGGTTGCTCTCAAACGACAAAAGCCGTGCACTGAAATCTGAGCAGCCAACCGTTTGTGGTTGTGGGGGGTGGACTATTTATAGCCACTTGGCAACCCGACCTGATCTGTCCGAAATGACCCTGGGTCACTAAGGAACTGACACGTGTACCAACGGTCGGATTTCGAACTCACACGGCAACTTTACTTGGGCTACAAGTAAAGCTGACTTGTCTGACTCTGGACAAGATTTTCTCTCATAGTCTTCGCTCGAAGACATAGGATTTGAATTTGGCATCACTTCAGTCATTCTGAATGGTTCTCTTCGACCCCACTTAATAGTACGGTGGTTCCTATGACACAACATGAATGAAATAAAACTACGAAGGATCTAGGTCTTCGAGTTCCAAAAGCTTCATAGGGAGTCTTCTCATGTCATTGTCTTCAATATGAATATCTTCATAAACCACCATTGTCTTCAATGTCTTCGTACATTTTTAGGGGTCATCTCTGGTAGTGAAACCGAATCAATGAGGGACTTCTACCTGTGTTTTCCTGCAATTCTCACAAACACATTAGTCCCTTAACTAGGTTTGTCGTCAATACTCCAAAACCAACTAGGGGTGGCACTAGATGCACTTACAGTTTCACTCATTGGTCAAAGAAGCAACTTCATTTTACCTCATCTCTTTCTCTTCCGTTTTCCCTCCAGTGACATTCTAGATCTCGGGACGAGATCCTCTCGTAGTGGTAGAGTGTTGTAACACCCCGAGACCGATGTGCCAGGTGTCCTCCAGTTATTCGCTGTTGTTGCCTTGTCATTGCTTGCGTTTCATGCATCTCATACCATGTCATCATGTGCATTTCATTTGCATACATGTTCGTCTCTTGCATCCGAGCTTTTTCCCCGTTGTCTGTTTTGCAATCCGGCACTCCCATGTCATCCGGTGTCCCTTTCTACCTCTTTTCGTGTGCGGGTGTTAAACGTTCTCGGATTGGACCGAGACTTGTCATGTAGCCTTGGTTTACTACTGGTAGATCGCCTGTCAAGTTTCGTGCCATTTGGACTTCGTTTGATACTCCAACGGTTAACCGAGGGACCGAAAAGGCCTCGTGTGTGTTGCAGCCCAACACCCCTCCAAAGTGGCCCAAAACCCCACCTAAACCTCTCCCATCACCTAGGCCGTCCGATCACGATCGCGTGGCCGCAAACCACACCTCATTTGGAGCCTCCTAGCTCCCTCTACCTATATATATGTGCCCTCCCCCGAAAAATCCGCGCAGATCACACCCTACCCTAACTTCCCTCCGCGCCGCCGGACATGTCCGTCCGCGCCGGACGCGTCCACCGCCCACGTCGCTCCGGCCAATAGGAGCCCGCCACGTTAGCTCCGCCGCTTCGCTCGACCACTCCCCTCGCGCCACCTCAGCCCCACCTCCCTCTCTCTCCTCAGTGCGCCGCCGTAGCCCACAGGGCCCGAGGCAGGCCCGCCCGGGCCCGGAGCCGCCCGCCGCCACACTCGCGCGCCCGCCCAGCGCCTGGCTCCGCCCGAGCCGCGCCCGAGCCACCATGCCACGCCTCGCTGCCGCACCGCCACGTCTCCTCCCGCGCCGGCGAGCCACCGCCGCGGGTACCTCGACTCCAGCGACCTCGTCGCCCGACCCCGCCGGCGCCGCCCCGCACCTCAACACCGGTGCCACCTCGCCGTACGGCCGCCTCTCTCCGTCGACTCCGGCGCCCCCTGACGAACTCCGGCCGGCGAACCTCGGGATCTTTGCCTGGCTGGATCTGGATCTGAGATTCGAGACGGTTGACTTTTTCCCCCGCTAGATTTTTTGCATACTTTGACGTATCATAACTTCCTCATCGTGGCTCGAATTTGTGCGTGTAGCATATCGAAATGTTCGTCTCAACGAGTACTCCATTTCTTCTCATTGCATCATTTTCATTTGAGATCATCTTGATGCCCGAAATGCTGTTGGAAGAGGGCTATGTGATGATAGTTTCAGATCTGTTTCAGCATTTGCTCATTTGTCATTTTTGCCATGATTAATGTGTGCATGCTATGATCCTAAGCTCTACATGTGTTTTGAAGTATGCCATGTTATCTTTACAGGGGTGTATGCCATGTATTTTTGTGATCTTTGTGGTGACTAGCACAAGCATGCAAAGTAGCCTACTCATTGTTGCTGATTTCAGAGACTTAGAAATATTCTAAGTCCTTGTCCTGTTATTATTTTTATGCCATGTGTTCATGTTGCTATCGAGAGATCTATGCCTCTTTTGGGCATGATCAGTAAGGATGTTTTGTAGATAATGTTGGGCTCAATCCATCCATGTCGTTGTTTCCATTTATAGAGCACCCTAGCTTGAGTCAATCGAGTCCTACTTTTGCTATAAAATGTTCCTGGCAGATTGTTAACATGTTTAGCACTTTTGCCGAGCTTGTTGTAGTTGATCCATGCATGCTATGTTATTGTTCTTGCCATGTCTAGCTTCTATGCCATGTCTACTTGCTGGGTCTATGCTTAGTTTGTCATGCCATGCTTTGTAGTGAGTGCATCGAGCTCGCAAACATGCCTACTTGATATCTATTTTGCATGCTCCAGTTTTTCACTAAGTCTGAATCTGTTTTCGTTAATTGCTATGTTCACATGCTTGCAATTGTATTTTCTCATCCCTTTTGTCTTATGGTCAATAAGGGACTTTTGTTGTATGCTTTGAGTAGCTTCATGCCATGCTTTGCTTTGCCATGATATGTTCCTGTATCATGTAGTTATCAGGCTCTAAACATTGCTTCATGATGTTAAATTCCTGACTTGTTGTTATTTTCACTAAGTCTGTAACCTGTTATCTTTTGCACTTTTGCCATGATTGTTTGAGCCTGCTATTGATTGAATTAACCGTTGCTTAGTGTTCATATTTTGTTAAGCATCTTGATTGGATCCCTGCCATGTACTTTGTTGCTATGTTTGGGTGCAGTAGCTTAATTATATTGATGCATTTAGATGGCCATTTGCTGTTAATGGCAGACCGGTGCCATATTTGTTTTACTTGTCATTTCCAAACCGTGCATCCAATTCCGGTGATCTTTATATCGATTTCAACCGAAATCAACTCCTCTTTCCAGTGGCACTCTTGGATTTCCAAGTTGAGTCCAGGTCCAATCATTCTTTCCAAATCATGAATATGCATCACATATCGCTTCCCGCATACCATACCATGTTTGCATCATGTTGCTTGAGCATTGCACGTGGTTGATTGTGTCTCCCTTTGCTTGTTGTTCTTGCTTTGGGTAGAGCTGGGAGACGAGTTCGTGTTCGAGGATCCCGTTGAGTACATTTACGAGGATCAAGCTTTCGTCTTCTCGGAGATCTTTGCAGGCAAGATGACCATACCCTCGAAATCACTTCTATCTTTGCTTACTAGTTGCTCGCTCTTTTGCTATGCCTATGCTGCGATACCTACCACTTGCTTATCATGCCTCCCATTTTGTTACGCCAAGCCTCTAACCCACCTTGTCCTAGCAAACCGTTGTTTGGCTATGTTACCGCTTTGCTCAGCCCCTCTTATAGCGTTGTTAGTTGCAGGTGAAGATTGGAGCTTGTTCCATGTTTGGAACATGGTTATTTTGTTGGGATATCACAATATCTCTTATTTAATTAATGCATCTATATACTTGGTAAAGGGTGGAAGGCTCGGCCTTATGCCTGGTGTTTTGTTCCACTCTTGCCGCCCTAGTTTCCGTCATATCGGTGTTATGTTCCCGGATTTTGCATTCCTTACATGGTTGGGTTATAATGGGAACCCCTTGATAGTTCGCTTTGAATAAAACTCCTCCAGCAAGGCCCAACCTTGGTTTTACCATTCGCCACCTAGCCTTTTTTCCTTGGGATTCGCGCATCCCGATGGTCATCTTTATTTTAACCCCCAGTCCAGTGCTTGTCTAAGTGTTGGTCCAAAATGGGCACCCTACGGGGCCACCTCAGGGAAACTTGAGGGCTGGTTTTACTTGTAGCTTGACCTATCCGGTGTTGCCCTGAGAACAATATATGTGCAGCTCCCATCAGGATGTCGGCGCATCGGGCGGTTTTGCTGGATTTGTTTTACCATTGTCGAGGATGTCAAACCGGGATGCCAAATCTGATCGGGTTGTCTTGGGAGAAGGAATATCCTTCGTTGACCGTGAGATCTTGTGATGGGCTAAGTTGGGACACCCCTGCAGGGTTATGAACTTTCGAAAGCCGTGCCCACGGTTATGGGCAGATGGGAATTTGTTAATGTCCGGTTGTAGAAAAATTGATACTTAACTTAATTAAAATGCATCAACCGCGTGTGTAACCGTGATGGTCTCTTCTCGGCGGGGTCCAGGAAGTGAACACAGTGTTGGAGTAATGTTTGACGTAGGTTGTTCTAGGATCACTTCTTGATCATAGATTCTCGAACGTGCTTTGCCTTCTCTTCTCGTTCTCATTTGCGTATGTTTAGCCACCATATATGCTAGTCGCTTGCTGCAGCTCCACCTCATACCTTTTGCCTACCCATAAGCTTAAATTGTCTTGATCGCGAGGGTGTGAGATTGCTGAGTCCCCGTGACTCACAGATACTTCCAAAACCAATTTGCAGGTGCCATTGAACCATGCAGGTGACGCAACTGAGCTCAAGGAGGAGCTCGATGAAGACCGCGTTCGTTATGTTGTTCCGTTTCCAGTTGATCAGTAGTGGATCCCAGTCGGGACGATCGGGGATCTGTGTAGCATTTGGGGTAGTCTTCTTTTATTTTGGTTCCGTAGTCGGACCTTGAGTGTATTTGGATGATGTAATGCTTAATTCATGTAATTGTGTGAAGTGGCGATTGTAAGCCAACTATGTATCTTTTTCCCTTATGTATTACAAGGGTTGTGAGAAGATTACCTCACTTGCGACATTGCTTTCAATGCGGTTATGCCTCTAAGTCGTGCTTCGACACGTGGGAGATATAGCCGCATCGAGGGCGTTACAACTAATGCCCTTGAGATCATCAAGAGTGTATCCAATAACGACACGGTGCTTCTTCAGAGTTTCCAATAATTTCTCTGCTTCTTACTCTGAAAGGTTAGCACTAATAATAAGAGAATATATCTTCTTTTCATCAAGATAAGCATATTTAAGTTTATCATGTAATGGTTTAAGCTCAAACACGGGATCACCCTTGGGTGGAGGAGGATCCCCTAGAATTTCAACAGTCAAGTTGTGTTTCAAAATAGGTCCCTGTTTAAAGAACACTTCATCTATTTCCCTTCTTTCATTCATAAACATATCATTTTCATGGTCTAACTAATATTGTTCTAAAGGATCATTAGGAGGCACGGAAATAGAAGCAAGACCAATAATTTCATATTTACTAGGCAATTCTTTATCATGGGTTGTCTACGAAATTTAGCAAAATTAAAATCATGAGACATATCCCCTAAACCGATAGAAACAACATCCTTTTTGCAGTCTATCTTAGCATTAACAGTATTCAAGGAGCGTCTACCAAATATAATGGGGCAAAAGTCATCTTGTGGGGAAGCAAGAACAAGAAAATCAGTAGGATATTTAATTTTCCCACACAAGACTTCAACATCTCTAACAATCCCAACTGGTGAAATAGTATCTCTATTGGCAAGCTTAATAGTAACATCAATATCTTCTATCTCAGCAGGTGCAATATCATGCATAATTTCTTTATATAATGTACAAGGTATTGCACTGACACTAGTACCAGTAATCCATGATAAAGCTACTAAATAGTATCTCTATTGGCAAGCTTAATAGTACCAGGTATCATGCATAATAGTATCTCTACTGGCAAGATTAATAGTAACATCAACATCTCTAATAATATCACATAATCCATGATAACAGTGATCTCCTATTTTAACAGAAACAACAAGCATGCCAACAACAGGTCTATGTTTATCTTTAGTATCGGATTTAGCAATTCTAGCATCTTCATCACAGAAGTAAATAACATGCCCATCAATATTATCGACCAAGAGATCTTTAATCATAGCAATACTAGGTTCAACTTTAATTTGCTCAGAGGTTTTGGGTGTTCTAATATTACTTTTGTTGACCATAGTTGATGCTTTAGCATGATCCTTTATTCTAACAGGGAAAGGTGGTTTCTCAATATAAGTGGTAGGAACAATAGGATCAACACTATAAGTGATAGTCTTTTCTTCAACTTTAATAGGTTCAACTACTTTTACTTCAATGGGAGGATAATATTTAAACCACTTCTCCTTAGGGAGATCAACATGAGTAGCAAATGATTCACAGAAAGAAGCTACTACCTCGGAGTCAAGTTCATATTTAGTGCTAAGTTCACGAAAAACATCGGTATCTATAAAAGATTTAACACAATCAAACTTAGGTGTTATACCTGACTCCTTACCTTCATCAAGTTCCCAATCTTTAGAGTTGCATTTAGTTATTTCCAATAAATACCATCTGAATTCAATAGTCTTCATCATAAAAGAACCAGTACAAGATGTATCGAGCACGGAGCGATTATTGAGAGAAAGCCAAGTATAATTTTTTTGAATAATAATTTCTCTTGAGAGCTCATGATTGGGGCATGGATATAACAATGACTTAATCCTCCCCCAAGCTTGAGCAATGCCTTTTCCTTCGCGAGGCCAATATATATATATATAATTACGATCATGATGAACCAGATGCATAGGATAAAACTTCTGATGAAATTCTAATTTCAATCGGTTGTAGTTCCATGATCAAATATCATCACATAGCCTAAACCATGTCAATGCCTTTCCCTTTAAAGATAAAGGTAAGACCTTCTTCTTGATAACATCCTCGGGCTACAAGCTTAAATAATCCACAAACTTCATCCAGATAAATTAGGTGCAAATCGGGATGTAATGTTCCATCTCCTGTAAAAGGATTAGCTAGCAGTTTTTCTATCATACTCAAAGGAATTTCAAAGTAAACATTTTTAGTAGGTTCAGTAGGTTGAGGAGCAACTCTTTTCTCTAGTGGTTGGGGTGAAGATACCCCGAACAAGCCCCTCAAAGGATTACTTTCCATAGTAACCAGTGACAGTAAATTTCAGCACAATATATAAATTTTTCCTTACCAAATTCCACTTACCAAAGGTGCTTCACTCCCTAGAAACGGCGCCAAAAAAGAGTCTTCGTGACCCACAAGTATAGGGGATCTATTGTAGTCCTTTCGATAAGTAAGAGTGTCGAACCCAACGAGGAGCATAAGGAAATGACAAGCGGTTTTTAGTAAGGTATTCTCTGCAAGCACTGAAATTATCGGTAACAGTAGTTTTGTGATAAGGTAATTCGTAACGGGTAACAAGTAATAAAATTAAACAAGGTGCAGCAAGGTGGCCCAATCCTTTTTGTAGCAAAGGACAAGCCTGGACAAACTCTTATATAAAGGAAAGCGCCCCCGAGGACACATGGGAATTATCGTCAAGCTAGTTTTCATCATGCTCATATGATTTGCGTTCGTTACTTTGATAATTTGATATGTGGGTGGACCGGTGCTTGGGTAATGCCCTTACTTGGAAAAGCATCCCACTTATGTTTAACCCCTCTTGCAAGCATCCGCAACTACAAAAGAAGTATTAAGGTAAACCTAACCATAGCATGAAACATGTGGATCCAAATCAGCCCCTTACGAAGCAACGCATAAACTAGGGTTTAAGCGTCTGTCACTCTAGCAACCCATCATCTACTTATTAGTTATTACTTCCCAGTGCCTTCCCCTAGGCCCAAACAATGGTGAAGTGTCATGTAGTCGACGTTCACATGACACCACTAGAGGAGAGACATGATACGTCTCCAACGTATCTATAATTTTTGATTGTTCCATGCTATTATATTATCTGTTTTGGATGTTAATGGGCTTTATTTCATACTTTTATATTATTTTTGGGACTAACCTACTAACCCATGGCCCAGTGCAAATTGTTGTTTTTTTGCCTATTTAAGTGTTTCTCAAAAAAGGAATATCAAACGGAATCCAAACGGAATGAAACCTTCGGGAGAGTTATTTTTGGAACAAACTTGATCCAGAGGACTTGGAGTGGACGTCAAGAAACAAACGAGGAGTCCACAATGCAGGGGGCGCGCACTCACCCCTCGTGGCTCAATCGACCTACTTGTTCCTCCTTGTTCCTCCTATATATACTCATATACCCTAAACACATCCAGGAGCACCACGAAACCCTATTTCCACCGCCGCAACCTTCTGTATCCAAGAGATCCCATCTTGGGGCCTTTTCCGGAGCTCCGCCGGAGGGGGCATCGATCACGGAGGGCCTCTACATCAACTCCATGGCCTCTCCGGTGATGTGTGAGTAGTTTACTTCTGACCTTCGGGGTTCTCCTCGATCTTCTTGGAGATCTATTCAATGTAACTCTTTTTGCGGTGTGTTTGTCGAGATCCGATGAATTGTGGGTTTATGATCAAGTTTATCTATGAACAATATTTGATTCATCTCTGAAATCTTTTATGTATGATTGGTTTATATTTGCAAGTCTCTTCGAATTATCAGCTTGGTTTGGCCTACTAGATTGATCTTTCTTGCAATGGGAGAAGTGCTTAGCTTTGGGTTCAATCTTGCAGGGTCCTATCCTAGTGACAGTAGGGGCAGCAAGGCACGTATTGTATTGTTGCCATCGAGGATAAAAAGATGGGATTTATATCATATTGCTTGAGTTTATCCCTCTACATCATGTCATCTTACTTAATGCGTCACTCTGTTCTTATGAACTTAATAATCTGGATGCATGCTGGATAGCGATCGATGTGTGGAGTAATAGTAGTAGATGCAGGCAGGAGTCGGTCTACTTGTCACGGACGTGATGCCTATATACATGATCATGCCTAGATATTCTCATAATTATTCGCTTTTCTATCGATTGCTCGACAGTAATTTTTTCACCCACTGTAATACTTATGCTATCTTGAGAGAAGCCACTAGTGAAACCTATGCCCCCGGGTTTATCTTTTATCATATAAGTTTCCAATCTATTTTATTTTGCAATCATTACTTCCAATCTTTATCATAAAAATACAAAAAATATTATCTTATCATCTCTATCAGGTCTCACTCTCGTATGTGACCGTGAAGGGATTGACAACCCCTTTATCACGTTTGTTGCGAGGTTCTTATTTGTTTGTGTAAGTACGAGGGACTTGCATGTGGCCTCCTACTGGATTGATACCTTGGTTCTCAAAAACTGAGGGAAATACTTACACTACTTTGCTGCATCACCCTTCCTCTTCAAGGGAAAACCAACGCAGTGCTCAAGAGGTAGCAAGAAGGATTTTTGGAGCCGTTGCCGGGGAGTCTACGCACAAGTCAGGACATACCAAGTACCCATCACAAACTCTTATCCCTCACATTACACTATTTGCCATTTGCCTCTCATTTTCCTCTCCCCCCTTCACCCTTGCTGTTTTATTCTCCCTCTTTTTCTGTCCCCCTTCTCTTTTCCATTTCGTCTCTTTTTTGCTTGTTTCTTGTTTGCTTGTGTGTTGGATCGCTTGCTTGTCACGATGGCTCAAGATAATACTAAATTATGTGATTTTTCCAATACCAACAATAATGATTTTATTAGCACTCCGATTTCTCCTCTTACCGATGTTGAATCTTGTGAAATTAATACTGCTTTGCTGGATCTTGTCATGAAAGATCCGTTTTCTGGCCTTCCTAGTGAAGATGCCGCTACACATCTAAACAACTCTGTTGATTTGTGTGATATGCAAAAGAAGAAAGATGTGGATAATGATATAGTTAAATTGAAGCTATTCCCATTTTCCCTTAGAGATCGTGCTAAAACTTGGTTTTCGTCTTTGCCTAAAAATAGTATCGATTCATGGAATAAGTGCAAAGATGCTTTATCTCTAAGTATTTCCCTCCCACTAAGATCATCACTCTTAGAAACAATATTATGAATTTTAAGCAACTTGATCATGAACATGTTGCACAAGCTTGGGAGAGGATGAAATTAATGATACGTAATTGCCCTACACATGGTTTGAATCTTTGGATGAATGAACACGTGTTTCTTCTGATCCTAACACTAGTAGAAAACAGGGCTTTGGTCCAGGCCGGGTCAGCCCATTAGTCCCGGTTCAGTCCAGAACCAGGACCAATGTGGGCATTGGTCCCGGTTCGTGAGCCCAGGGGGCCGGCCGGGCCACGTGGGCCATTGGTCCCGGTTCATATGGACCTTTTGGTCCCGGTTGGTGGGATGAACCGGGACCAATGGGCCTCGCTCCTGGCCCACCACCATTGGTCCCGGTTGGTGGCTTGAACCGGGACCAAAGGCTCCCCTTTAGTCCCGGCTCATGTCACCAACCGGGACCAATGAGGTGCCTATATATACCCCTCGCTCGCGAGCAGAGCACCCCAGTGCTCTGTTTTTCTCTAACTGAGGGGGAGAGGGCTTGGTGGTGCTCTAGCTCACCTCCTATGCACACAAGGTGTTCGATGGAATGCCCGAGCCACACTACTTAAGCTTTCTCCTCTCCAAGCTCGACCTCCAAGCTCCATTTTCCATAATATTTGTCTAGGTTTAGCGGTCCGTCACGCCCCATCCCCGTCTTCACCGCCGCCTATCACCCGCGCCGAGCTCATCGCCAGCACCACCGTGGTGAGCCTCTTGTTTTATCTTATTTCTGAAAGGAAAAATATTCTTACTTGTATGTTTACATAGATACTTGTATTATTTTCTTACTTTTATTATTGCATCTTATATAGTGCGATGGTTTTGGTATCCGCCCCCGTTGGCCCTCGTCCTGTCTATGATTCAGATGTGGTATATATATTATCTTTATAACTATTGGTTCATTTATTGTTTATGAAAATTATGCCGACCAACGTGACATAGATTTTATTTATGTAGGATGTATGTGAACTGGAAATGCCAACCGACCCTATTGTCGAGAGGTTAAATTTAGTTGAAGAAGAAAACAATTTGTTGAAGGAAAAAATAAAAAAAATTGAGGAGGAGAAGATGATATTGGAGTTGCATGTTGCGGATGTCGTCGATGATCACAAGATCAAGATGGATGCAATGCGCTTGAAGATTAGAAAGATTAGAAAATATGCCATTCATACCGAGGCTTGGTATCATTATGCCGTTGGATCAATTGTTACCTTGGTTGCGATTATGATCGCATTTGTTTTCACATTGAAATGTTTTACATAGTTTCAATGTATGGTTTAATTAATTACATGATCTGGAGAGCTATATGTTGTTAGATGAGAACTATGTATGCACTTTGGTTTTAATGTGATGATGAACTTCTATTAATTTGGACACTTACTATATATAATGCACGCAGATGAACCGGCAATGGATGTACGGTGACAGACACACCCGCGAGTACATTAAGGCCGTGCATGAGTTTCTCGATGCGGCTGAGGCAAACAAGCAGAATGGTTTTATGTGTTGTCCATGCACTGAATGTGGGAATACGAGGTCTTACTCTAACCGGAAAATCCTTCACTCCCACCTGCTTTACAAGGGTTTCATGCCACACTATAATGTTTGGACAAGGCACGGAGAAATAGGGGTTATGATGGAAGACGGCGAAGAAGAAGAGTACGATGACAACTATGTGCCCCCTGAATACGGTGATGCTGCAACGGGGGGAGCTGGTGAAGATCAAGAGGAACCAGACGATGTGCCCAATGATGCTGCAACGGGTGAAGCTGCTGAAGATCAAGAGGAACCAGACGATGTGCCCGATGATGATGATCTCCGCCGGGTCATTGTCGATGCAAGGACGCAATGCAAAAGTCAAAAGGAGAAGCTGAAGTTCGATCGCATGTTAGAGGATCACAAAAAAGGGTTATACCCCAATTGCGAAGATGGCAACACAAAGCTCGGTACCGTACTGGAATTGCTGCAGTGGAAGGAAGAAAATGCTGTGGCTGACAAAGGATTTGAGAAGCTACTGAAAATATTGAAGAAGAAGTTTCCAAAGGATAACGAATTGCCCGACAGTACATACACAACAAAGAAGGTCGTATGCCCTCTAGGATTGGAGGTGGAGAAGATACATGCATGCCCTAATGACTGCATCCTATACCGCGGTGCATGCAAGGATCTGAACGCATGCCCGGTATGCGGTGCATTGCGGTATAAGATCAGACGAGATGACCCTGGTGATGTTGATGGCGAGCCCCCCAGGAAGAGGGTTCCTGCGAAGGTGATGTGGTATGCTCCTATAATACCACGGTTGAAACGTCTGTTCAGAAACGAAGAGGATGCCAAGTTGATGCGATGGCACAGTGAGAACCGAAAGAAATATGGGAAGTTGAGAGCACCCACTGACGGGTCGCAGTGGAGAAAAATCGAGAGAAAGTACTGGAATGAGTTTGCAAAGGACCCAAGGAATGTATGATTTGCTTTAAGCGCAGATGGCATTAATCCTTTCAGGGAGCAGAGCAGCAATCACAGCACCTGGCCCGTGACTCTATGTATGTATAACCTTCCTCCTTGGATGTGCATGAAGTGGAAGTTCATTATGATGCCAATTCTCATCCAAGGCCCTAAGCAACCCGGCAATGAAATTGATGTGTACCTAAGGCCATTAGTTGAAGAACTTTTACAGCTGTGGAATGGAAACGGTGTACATACGTGGGATGAGCACAGACAGGAGGAATTTAACCTTAAGGCGTTGCTGTTCGTGACCATCAACGATTGGCCCGCTCTCAGTAACCTTTTAGGACAAACAAACAAAGGATACCACTCATGCACGCACTATTTAGATGACACGGAGAAATAGGGATACCACTCATGCACGCACCCATGTGGAAGAAGAAATCTATATTTTGGGACCTACCCTACTGGAAAGACCTAGAGGTCCGCTCCTCAATCGACGTGATGCACGTGACGAAGAACCTTTGCGTGAACCTGCTAGGCTTCTTGGGCTTGTATGGGAAGACAAAAGATACACCTGAGGCACGGGAGGACCTGCAACGTTTGCACGAAAAAGACGGCATGCCTCCGAAGCAGTATAAAGGTCCTGCCAGCTACGCTCTTACGAAAGAAGAGAAAGAAATCTTCTTTGAATGCCTGCTCAGTATGAAGGTCACGACTGGCTTCTCGTCGAATATAAAGGGAATAATAAATATGCCAGAGAAAAAGTTTCAGAACCTAAAGTCTCATGACTGCCACATGATTATGACGCAACTGCTTCCGGTTGCATTGAGGGGGCTTCTACCAGAAAACGTCCGATTAGCCATTGTGAAGCTATGTGCGTTCCTCAATGCAATCTCTCAGAAGGTGATCGATCCAGAAATCGTACCGAGGCTAAGGAGTGATGTGGCGCAATGTCTTGTTAGTTTCGAGCTGGTGTTCTCACCATCCTTCTTCAATATCATGACGCACGTCCTAGTTCATCTAGTCAATGAGATTGTCATCCTGGGGCCCGTATTTCTACACAATATGTTCCCCTTTGAGAGGTTCATGGGAGTCCTAAAGAAATATGTCCGTAACCGTGCTAGGCCAGAAGGAAGCATCTCCATGGGCCATCAAACAGAGGATGTTATCGGGTTTTGTGTTGACTTCATTCCTGGCCTTAAGAAGATAGGTCTCCCTAAATCGCGGTATGAGGGGAGACTAACTGGAAAAGGCACTCTTGGAAGAGACTCAATAATATGCAGGGACGGATATTCTTGGTCTCAAGCAAACTACACAGTTCTACAGAACTCTACCTTGGTGACCCCGTATGTCGATGAACACAAGAACAGTCTACGCTCCAAACACCGGAAGCAGTGCGACGACTGGATTACATGTGAACACATCAGGACTTTCAGCAGTTGGTTGGAAACACGTCTCAGAGGTGACAACACTGTTTGTGATGAGTTGTACTTGTTGTCCAGGGGACCATCTTTGACTGTATTGACTTACAAAGGATACGAGATAAATGGGAATACATTTTAGACGATCGCCCAAGATCAAAAGAGCACCAACCAAAACAGCGGTGTCCGCTTTGATGCAGCAACCGAGAGCGGAAAGGACACATATTATGGTTACATAGTGGACATATGGGAACTTGACTACGGACCTGATTTTAAGGTCCGTTTGTTTAAGTGCAAATGGGTCAATCTGTTAGGCGGCGGGGTATAGGTAGACCCACAGTACGGAATGACAACAGTGGATCTGAAAAATCTTGGGTACACTGACGAGCCGTTCGTCCTAGCCAATGATGTGGCACAGGTTATCTATGTTAAGGACATGTCTACCAAACCGAGAAAAAGAAAAGATAAGGAAGCGAATACATCATATGATGAGCCAAAGCGCCACATAGTTCTTTCAGGAAAAAGGGACATCCTGGGAGTGGACGGCAAGACAGACATGTCTGAAGATTATGAAAAGTTTCATTCTCCCTTCAATGTCAAGGCTGACCCAAGCATCCTGATAAACAATGAAGATTATCCATGGTTACGGCGCAATAAGCAAATGACACAAGCGAAGAAAAAGTGAAGACTTTGTCCCGCAACTATTATGATGATACCATGCCAACTTTGTAACACACAAACATGCTACCATTGTCCGTTTTGTACATGCACATGCTATGTGGGTGAAATTATGATACCATGCCAACTTTCAACTTTTTCAGAGTTCATTTGAAATGCTTTCATGTCTTATGGTTCGTCCCTCGTAATACCATGACCATTAGTCCCTGGCCCATGCCAACTTTCAACTTTCAACTTTATAAAACTAATGGCACTAATAGAAAGTTTATAATTTTGCTCCTCGCCCCTGGCCCATGACCATTAGTCCTGGTTTATGCCACAAACCGGGACTAAAGGGTTGGTCCTCGTTGCGGGCAGAGTTTAGTCCCACCTCGCCAACCGAAGGGGGCTCACACCGGTTTATAAGCCCTTCCCTCTCTGCCTTGTTGAGCTCCTCTCAAAGTGAAAATAGATGCCCTAATAGAGAAAAGTTTAACCTAAATTCATAGTGAATTTCTCTGAAATTCATAGAAATTTACTAGGAATTTAGGTTGAATTTTCTCTATAAGCGCATCTATTCTCATTTTTAGTAAGTTAATCACAAACTTGTGATTCAAACAATTTTCAAAGAATTCAAATTTTACCTATTCAAATTTGAAAACTAATGGCACTAACAGGAAGTTTATAATTTTTCTAAAACTAATGGCACTAACAGAAAGTTTATAATTTTGCTAACCTGAAAGCAAATAGAATTAAAAATTAAAGCAAAAAACAAAAGAAAATAAATAATGCAAAAAAAAAAATCAAAAAACAGGAAAAAACTATTTTTATAGTAAAGTTAATCACAAAATAAAATAAAATAAATAAAGCAACAAAGAAAACAAAAAAAACTAAAAAAGTGTTTTCAAATTTGAAAACTAATGGCACTAACAGAAAGTTTATAATTTTTCTAAAACTAAAAGCAAAAATAATAAAAAAATAAAGCAAAAAACAAAAGAAAATAAATAATGCAGAAAACAAAACAAAAAAACTGGAAAAATAGCAACAATAAGTATTTTGTTGTAAGTAGAAACAAAATAAAATAAATAAAGCAACAAAGAAAACAAAAAAACAAAAAAAGTGTTTTCAAATTTGAAAACTAATGGCATTAACAAAAAGTTTACAATTTTTCTAAAACTAAAAGCATAAAGAATTAAAAAATAAAGCAAAAAACAAAAGAAAATAAATAAATCAACAAAAAAACAAAAAAATGCCACCTACTGGGCCCCCACGGCCTGAATACGACTAGAAACCCATCCAAGGGCCAGGATTCAGACCCGCAGGAGGCCCAGTAGGCCCACATGCATAGCATTGACAATTAGGCCCGTAAGCCTGCAATGGAGAGGAGCTCGAGAGGGGTGCGGCAGTGGGGCTTATAAACCACTGCGCACCCCTCTCAACTAGCGAGGTGGGACTAAACTTTCGACACAGCAGCCGCACAAGGCCTTTGGTCCCGGTTGGTGCCACCAACTGAGACCAAAGGCCGCCGCTTCCCGCCCTTTGGGCTGCTGAAAAGAGGCCTTTGGTCTCGGTTGGTGGCACCAACCAGGACTAAAGGGGGGCATTGGTCATGGTTTGTGCCACGAACCGTGACCAATTCTTCGTCTGTATAAGCCACACTTGTGAAAATTTTGGTTCATTTTCTTCGATCCCGCCCCGACGACGCCGCCAGGCTGCCCGTGCTCGCCATCGCCGCCCCGAGGTCGCCGTCGCCGTCACCGCCCGCTCCTCGTCGCCGCCACCGCCCGCTCCTCGAGCCCACACCGCCCCCGAGCCCTTGCCGCCCTCGAGCCCGCGCCGCCCTCGAGCCCGCACTGCCCCGGAGCTCACCGTCGTCCCCGAGCCCTCCTCTCCGAGCTCACGCTGCCCCTCGAGCTCGCCGTCGTCCCCAAGCCCGCGCCGCCCCCGATCTCGCCATCGTCCCCGAGCCCTCCTCCCAGAGCCCGTGCCGCCCTCGCCGCCCTCCTCCCCGAGCCATCCGCCGCCCTCGCCGACGCCCTCGCCGCCCCCACCGTCGCCCTCGCCAGTCAACCTCGCTGCTTTGAGCCGCCGCCACCTGTTTATCATTTTTTCATTTTTTTGTACGTATATATAATGTATATATGTATGTGGCTATATGTATGTATAGATGTTCATATATGTGTATTATTTTTTTTGTTCAGAGCATTTTTTGTTCAGAGCATTTTTTGTTCATATATGTATTTTTTGTTTATGTGTATTATTTTTTTGTTCATAGCATTTTTTGTTCATATTTTTTTTCATAGCATTATTTCCATGTATATATGTATGTGGCTATGTATGTATAGATGGATAGCATTTTTTTCCATGTATGCATGTCATTGTCGATATACCCCCTCCCCATTAACTTTGACAGGAGGGGGGTCGATATAACCCTCCCCGATAACTTCGACATGAGGGGAGGGTCGATATACCCCCTCCCTGATAACTTCGACATGAGGGGGGAGGGGTCGAGAACTAGTTTAGGGGGTCGAGGGTTGAGAACTAGTTTAGGGGGTCGAGGGTTGAGAACTAGTTTAGGGGGTCGAGGGAAGAAGGGGAAGAAGAGGGAGAAGAAGAGGGAGAAGAAGAGGAGAGGAAGAAGAGGAAGTCTTCTCCTCTATTCTTTCCTCTCTTCTTTTTTCTTCTTCTTCCTATATGTATTAGTTTTTTTTTATTTAGGTTGTTAATTAGTAGATATTAATTTTGTTCATATATGTATGGATGCATGTGATATGTATGTACGTATGCATGTATTGGGTATGTCATTGTCGATATACCCCCTACCCGATAACTTCGACATGAGGGGGTCGAGAGGGGGTCTAGGGTCGTCGAGGGTTCGAGGGGTCGAGGGGTCCAGGGTAGTCGAGGGTTCGAGGGGTCGAGGATCGCCGAGGGGTCGAGAGAGGTTTCCTAGTGTCAAAGTATTGAAGAAATCCATGGCTTCATCATTAGCCGGAAGTAACCAGGGCATGACGAAGTCCTCCAAAGTTATTTTGGAATGGTGTCCCGGATAGGATAATTTGCCTTTTTGTATGAATTTCAGCAAAGGCCTTCCAAATAACGATATTTGGAAGGTTCTTGCTGAACTTTGTACCAAAAAGCGAATTATCTTATCTGGGACTCCGTTCCAAAATAACTTTGGAGAGCTTCGTACCATCATGCACCTGTTACTTTCGCCTAATGATGAAGACATGGTTTTG